>NW_021703770.1:16455868-16457500 GCF_005190385.1 Monodon monoceros | reverse complement strand
TCCCCATGGTAAATCTAGTTACCATCTGTCACCATATAGGGATATTATGATATTATTGAGTATATGCTCTATGCTGTACAATATGTCTCGTTATTTATTTTATAGCTGGAAGAAATGTCTTAAAGGATGCCTGGAGAAACAAAGCATTTTAAGGCACAAAAATGCCAGAATGGCTTAAATGCTTTATCCAAGTTAAACTTTATAAAGCCATTCTGAGGACCCATCTCTCCTTAGTATTGCATAAGGAAAAAAAGAAAAAAGACAGACCTACCCAGCAGCCACAATAATTGGAATGTAATTGACATCTTTACTGTATTCTCCTAAAAAGAGGCCAGGAGTAAATTACATTTTCAATGCAGAGCCAGACTTCTTAAAAGCCTCTTTCTTTCCTTCATCATTCTTTCTATGTATTCCATATATGGCAGCTACTCACAAAATCTTTTCCAACCCATCCCAAGCTTTCAAGATTTCTCCCAACAGGCTCCCTGTCTCCATCTTTTCTGGATTCCTTTATCCTTTCTGGATATTTTCCCTCCTACCAGTAACTCTGCCTTTCCAATGAAAATCCCTGTTGTCTCTTCCAGGCTTTTCCAGATTTCCCTTTGGCACCATGTCCAATTAACACAGCTAAAGAGCTGGATTGATTTATCAATCAGAGCAGCACAAGCATCTTCTGGGGAGAGTGGGAGTTATGTTAAGATTTCAAATAATTTTTTCTCTATATAATATAGATGTACTCAGGTTTCAAGGAGAAAAGATTTTGGTAGCACATATGAAATCTATACTAAGGATGAAGGATAAACTATAAGTACTGGAGCATGGGAAGGGTAATGAGAGGGGTAAAGGGAATATTCAGTTCACATCTTATTCATTCCCTCAACTTCCCAGTGGGCTGCCAATGTAGTATAAATATTTGTTTCAGTTCAATTGTGTGAAACGCCAGACATATTTTATTTGAGAAACAGCATTATGGCTACGTATTTTATCCATCATAAATTGTGTTTGCACTTAAAATTATAATTATTAATAATGATATTTATTTCCCTATCAATCGATTTACCATTAGTTCTTCTGTGTCCCAATTTCTAACCAGGTAACTACACAGTCATCCCAGCAATACCCCCAAGGCAACTTCTACCTCCTGGATAGTGATTATAAAATTCACTACCTTTCACATCTTTCCTTAAACACCTTAACTGATGGAAATTCAGGAAAAGATAGAATGGGTCTACAGTCAAGACAAGCTATTTGCAGTAGGTGCTTTTAAAAAAAGTCATTTATGGGTTGAAAGTAGTTCATCTGGAAGTATTCTCTTTGGCTAGCCAAAAACAAAAAAAGTTGATT
This sequence comes from Monodon monoceros, assembly GCF_005190385.1. Classification (NCBI taxonomy): domain Eukaryota; kingdom Metazoa; phylum Chordata; class Mammalia; order Artiodactyla; family Monodontidae; genus Monodon; species Monodon monoceros. The sequence goes on along the minus strand of NW_021703770.1, from coordinate 16,456,156 downwards.
AGCTCTGGGACTTAAAAGACAGACAGACCCTCACAGGAACATTAGACAATAACCCAATTCATCCTGAATCCACAGTTCATAAGATGACAAGGATCTTCATTTTTCTGGCCTCAAGAAAGGCATCAACCAAACTGAAAAGTAGACAGTTTGTTCTTTTTCTAGAGCCCGGTAGGGTAGGGAGTAGAGGAGGTGAGAAAGCTATCATTTGCTGAGCCCTGCTGTGTGTGAGACACTATTGCACAAGTTAATAACTTACCCTAGGGCACAAAATAAGAAAAGAAAGCAAAT
>NW_021703770.1:16429515-16455768 GCF_005190385.1 Monodon monoceros | reverse complement strand
GACAAGAAAGCTAAGTATTCAATTTTCCGAGCTGCAATCCAGCTAGCGGTGGAGATATGACACAGTTCTGACCAATGGTACGTAAATTTAGTCTGATGGGAAGGGCTTCCATTAGGTAGAAGACCTGTGGTCCTCCTACCTTCTTCTTGACTGGGAAGCAGGCATGATGGCTGAAGGTGCAACACATCTCCTGCCATCATGAGGATGAGAGTCATGTCATAAGGATGGTGGGACCAGAGGATAGAAAAAGCCTGGTCCCCAACAATACCATAGAATGGATATTCAACGATACCGGGCAGGCAGAAAGGTTCATTCAGAAAAAAAACTTTTATTATCCTTCATGAGAGATTAGTTTTCTTCCTACTACCATAACACAGAACCCATTTCATATAAACAAATCATCTGGTTTTGCTATGCTAAGAGAGAATGTGCCTCCTCATTGCCTAGAGTTACATTTCAGAATGACTGAATGCTGGAACTATCGTGTGGCTCAACCTTAAACATCTGACAGAAGCAGGACTCAGACCCCAGTCTTTCTGATTCCGGGGCCCATGTTATTTATCACTGCACTCACATGTTGCCCCTCTCCGGGTACTCAGCAAACTCTTAAAGAAAAGTTGCTGGTTGATGATGAATTAAATAATTTCTCTCTATTTTTACATTAAAAAGTCTCTTCTTTCAGCACAATCTCATACTGACACTGAAACCAAAGGTGTCCATTAGCGGATTCTTCTCTCTGTAGAAGTGAGAACTGAGCTGGGAGACAGCTGAAATGAATTTCACGTGGCGTTGGCCTTGAATGTACTGATGAAAGGCACGACCCGGAGTTCTTTGGCTGGGCCCCGCAGGATAGCACACTTGTGGCCTTAGAGGCATGGGACTGGGGAACCACTCAGAGAAAACTGTCAAGTGCACAAACAGCAAGAATGAGCCTCCACCTCGGATGGCCTTGCTTGGCTCCATAATCGTAGCCCTTTTAAGGGATCATAGCAGAGACAGCAAATTCCACATTAATCCACTTTTTAAGAACAGAAGAGATGTTCAGTATGAGCCAATAAGCTGTCGTGACTCAAAATGGGTCACAGACATTGCCTTTTGCCCAGGTCGAAGGCCAAAAACATGCTGGGCATTGTGTCCAAAATGGGATTAAAGTAGTCTAAGTCCAGACAGCTTACATCCTTGATTCTATGGCTTAGTCAAGCATTGTGTTCATTGGAAATAGAATCTAGATTTCCCCCTACTTATCCAAATCCTGAAGTATTTGTTTCAGACACAAAATGCTTGGGACAGTTATATATTTCCCTCTAAATGCTCTGTTGCTTCTTTCTAATAACATAATGAAAAAGCCTCAGTTAGATACTAACGATAGTAAATTTTTAGTCAGGAAAATAGTATATGCTCGTGGTTGAATTTTCAAATGGTATCAAAAGGTCGAGAGGAGCATCTACTCTGTGCCTGCTGCTGGACCAGGACTTTTACCCGTTTGTGATGTTTTCTCATGGATGAAACAAACTCATCCCGTTGTAGGAGACAGGCTGGAGAGTGTGAGATGGAAGGTCTTTCTCTACCTCCAGGGACCTGGGAGACTAAGGAAGTCGTGAGAAAGAATGGTTCTGTCACAGGGTGATGCTGTGTCAGAAATGCTTTCCAGCCCAGCCATGCTGGATGGGAGGTCTGTTTTGGGAAAGTGGCTGAGAGCGTGTGTCACTAAACTTACATATCATTGGTCAGAACTGTGTCACATCACCACTGCTAGCTAGATTGCAGCTAGGAAAATTGAACACTTAGTTTTCTTGTCTCTATGCTAGAGTAAAGCAAAGGAGAATCAGTGCTGACTGAACCAATTCTTGGTTAAGGCAGGGATAGGGGAGAGAAGACATCAGTTATAACCTAAACATCAGCCAGGTAGCCTAAACATTAGTAATATGAAAACTGACCCAAGAGATGGGAGAGGCAAATGAAGCTTCCATAGCAGCATATGCCTCCAGGGGAGACAGGTCCCTCCTGTATCATCCACAGAGGTTCTTTCTGCACCCAGGCTGCACGCCTGCTGACCACAGCAGCTGCACTGAGCCGGGCCCCTTCTTGGCCCTGTGGGTTTGGTGGTCAGGGGCATGTGGCAGTACAGTGGGATGCTTTGGTAGTGAATTAGCCAAGGGGGGCAGACGGCTTTTACTCTGAAACAGTGGCAGCTGCAGCCTCATTGAAAGTATGCAGCCACCTGTGGGACTGAGCAGTTTTTCTCTCTGTAAAACGAGGGCTAAATATTTGAACTGGGGAAAGCCCTGGGAGGAGTGGTAACCTGAAAGAGGCCAGAAGAAACTTCTTAAGATGATAAGGTGAGGGGGGTGGGGGTGGCTAGAGAGGTTTAATTTAATTCAAATTGCTGGGTTGGAAGTTATTTTATACCCTACCTGGGTAAAGAAGGAAGACACCCATCACTGCCTTTAATCCTCAAAATATTCACTGAGGTCCGTATTATTATCTACATTTTGTAGGTGAAGAAATTGAAGCTGAAAAAGATGAAGGGGCTCGGCCAAGGTCACGTGGTTGGCAGGTAGGTGGACACCAGTTTGGCCTGTAAGATGCGTTTTTACCACAAGCCGTAGCATCTCAAGACTGAGACATGCTACATGCTAGCCTGAACATGCTAGTTTAGGGGGTAAGTGCCCAATTTTACCAGCATGAATATCCATTCCTCTGGGCCATCTGATAGCCAGGAGGAGCACATAGCTTGGCAAGGAGGTCCTATTACTGTGTTTTGTAACAGGTATTATTAGGGCAGTGTGGGATGACCTAAGATGTGGAATGGAATTGGTCTAATGTCTAGGAGCCATTCCTCTATCCTTAACCTTTCTCAAAATCATCAGGTCGAGTCTGGTTAGGCTATCATAGTAGAGCGAAGGTTCACTTGCCTTATAGGCAGCAGTTGGCAGGGACCCCAGTTAACTGTGTTCAGAGACTATCTCAAAATTGTTTCAGGGGTTGCCAGCAGCAATGAAATTATACTAGGGTAGAGTTTCTGAACTTGATATTGTGACAGTCCTGTAGTCAGTGACTCTTTAAGTGCCTGCCTCACCATGAACTCCCTTTTGAGAAAAGTGCACGTAATTACATACCTTAGTGCTTGCCAACTCAGATGCCTACAAGGGTCAGGCATGTAAGTTAAATCAGTGAAGCTGGTTGACAGTAGGGATATTGGAGACTATGTTGAACTGAGAGCTTATGGGCCTCTAAAGGGGTCGCGGGTCACTCACTACTCAGTATCTGTTGACTGTGGCTAGTGCTGTCTGATATTCCAAGTTTTCAAGGGCAGCTGGAAATCTGGAGTTTTACAAGAAAGCTTTCTATTTAAAAATGTTGGTTGCACATTAACGTAAAAACAACACTGTGTGAGCTTTCACGCTCCACCCACAGCACCACTGTGCCGCCTTCTGCTCTCCGGGGAGGAAATGTCATTGGGGTGATGGCAGGTCTCTTTAGCTTTTGCCCAGAAATGACCCGTGGGAAGCATGCTTTTCAACATGGAAGCCTAATACTAGAAGGTGACTGCTCGGCTCAGTCAGACCCTTGCTTTTGTGGAACTGGACCAGAAGATAGAGAGAGTTATGTCATAATAACAGGAGGAGAAGAAGCAGACCCTGAGACCTAATGCCAGGAAACCTTAACGGCAGAGCTTTCAGACTGGAGGCCTGCTGCTGAGAGGCTGATCACGTGATGGAATGGCTAGTGCTTTTGCTGTGTGCAGTGCATTGCTAGAGCTAACATCAGGTTTTACTTAATGTCCCGTTTTATCTTTACAATAAAACCCACTGCCCAGGGGAAACCTGAGTATGTCTGGGGATCTTGTAATTTCAGAGATGCTGGTCAATGCAGCAACCTGTGCCCAGATACATATATTTGTTTGTATTAGAACACCCGTTCTTCCTCATGATGATTGGCTCTGAAGACCATGTGATCCTGCCCCTCCTGCTGATTGGATAAGTGGGGACTATGTCAGCCAAGTTGAACCAATCAGATTTTACACCTTGTGAGTTCAAAGTCTTGTTAGTTCATTCATGATGAATGCTTGAAGAGATAATATAAACGCAGGACTTGAGTTTCTTCTGATGGGATGGCCATTTCTAGTAAAATTCAATTACATAGTTTAAAAGGCCCAGCCAGAAGTGACTTCTGTTTCCTTTTCTAACCTCATCACTCACCAGTCTCCCTGACACTCCCTCTGCTCCAGGCGTCCTGGCGTCCTTTCAGGTCTGCACACAGCTGTGGTCATCCTACCTCAGGGCCTTTTCACGTGCTATTCTTTCTTCCTGGTGACCAGTTAGCTCCTAGGCAACCTTTCAGATCTCAGCCCAAAGGTCGCTTCTTCAGAGAGATCTATTCTTAAGCTTCAGATTAGATCAGATCCCCCCCATTCTTCCTTTGACCCTCATTACACACTTCTGTGGCACTATACATTTTCTGTTTCTTCATAACATTAGTTCACTATTGCCCTTCATTATGGTTTTCCTTCCTGCCTCTTTTCCTTGTCACAGAAGTAGTTAAGAGCATTACTCTGGGGTCAGATTTTTGGGCTCAAATCCTGGTTCTACTATTTACTAGGTAGGTGACTGTGCACATGTTTCTTAACCTCTCGTAGTCTTAGTGTGGTCACCTATGAAATAAGGATAGTAATGGTAACCAGAAAACTTCCTGTATTCTCATTTGGGGCAGCTACTGAGTTTGAGTGATTTTTCCATCATTTTGTGTGCCCTCATCTTCTACTTGCAAAAGACTAATGCTTTTTGGAATGTCATTTTAAACGTCTTTATTCCTAGAATTTCGTTCTGCTATTATGTAACAGGAAAGAGGTTCTGAGCTCATTGTCTCACGAATATGATGGCACATCAGAAGGCGAAAGAAGGAGTTTTTCCTTGATATTTGTATTTCAAAAGTCTATGCATTCAGAGGGAATCTGAAAGGATGCGTATGAACAGACTATCCCAGAGATTTGGGAAAATGCAAAGGAGGAAAGAGTCATAAACAGCCCTACTGAGTTTCCTGTAGTTCTGTCTGGCTTAAGTATGAAGAATGACCCTGAGTGTTTAGGAAGTGAGCCAGGAGAAAGCCTAGAGTCAAGAATGGAGACCATAGGGACTTCCCTGTTTGGTCCAGTGGGTAAGACTCTGTGCTCCCAATGCAGGGGGCCTGGGTTCGATCCCTGGCTGGGGAACTAGATCCCACGTGCATGCTGCAACTAAGAAGTCTGCATGCCGCAACTAAGAGTCTACAATCCGCAACTAAAAGATCCCGCATGCCGCAACGGAGATCCCACGTGCCGCAACTAAGACCCGGCGCAGCCAAAATAAATTAAGAAAATAAAGAATGGAGACCATCTATTCCAAACATGATTGAATCAATGATTGAAGAAGGAAAGGGGACCTAAAAAGAGAGACAGCTCAGTTGATGCCTGTGAAGTTAAATAAACTAAATCAGATGCCCTCATCCCAACCATGCAGGATGCAGTAGCACTCCATAAAATCCCCTCAAATTAGAGGTAACCCCTTTCAAAGGAGAGGGACTCCTCAATTTCTTAAGATTAAACCTCTAGTAATCTGGGAAACTGCAATATGAATAAAGTCAATAAATTAAAACAAACATATTTCTCACACATTTCAGCTTGGAGACTACCTTTCTGACATATTTTCTAAGGAGAGTATATAATGAGGTTTTTTTGGCACCATTTGATAAGAATCTCATCATTTTCCCTGTAGTTCATGATAGTTGCTCCAAAGGTAACCAGACCTTGTACAGCCCCTTGGGACAGTCTTGTCAGCAATGGCAAGGGTGACAGGTGACTATACCTTATTAACATTAATGACAACTTTGGCAAGGAAGGCCACCTGGGACCACTTTCCTAGAAGAGCGACTGGGTTTGTGGCAGGCACTTAAGAATTTATGAACTCCTTAGAGATAGGGCATCCTTGGGCCATGAGGCTTTGAGGAGAGAGACGGGACATTCAAGTGGATTAAGATGCATAACACAGAGTCCCATTGGGATCTCTGATTAATTTCATAGAGGTTTTGCTTAGTGTTTTCAGACGAGCATTGTTAGAGGTCTCACACTCTGTGTGAGGGTTGCGAGACTCTGAGGCAAGGTTGGGTGCCCATAAAGTGGAGGTTTCAAAACATAGGATTGGGGCAGAATGGAGAAATCTTAATTCGATTTTTGCTGCATTAATAGATTGAGGATGGTGAGATTTCCGGTCTTCTTGGTGAGGCCAGATGACAGTTGAAGAGGAACGTGTATAAAGTAGAAAGCAATTAAGAATGAACCATGTTATATGAAGGATGGCTGAAGGATCTGGGAATATTAACCCACAAGAAAGAGAGCTCCACGTGACACGATTGTCAGCTTCAAATATTCAAAACCCTGTCACTTGGAAGAGAGATTACACTTATTCAGTATGGCCCGAGGCCACATCTAGGTTCAGTAGGTAGGAGTTATAGAAAGGCAACTTTTAACACAGAGCAGACAACTCAAACAGAGATGTCTGAGGATTGGATGGGCTGAGTTCATGGCCAAAAAAGGAAGTCAAGCATAGGTTGGCAGCAGTATCATAGAAACAAAGTGGTGCAGTGTATTCGTTGGGACTTAGGGATGGAATTGAGTTCCAGTTCTGGCACTTACCAAGTATAGGACACATAGTAAGTTGCTTCATTTTTCTGCTTCAGTTTCATAATCTTTAAAATGAAGAAAAGACATAATTGTTGGCAAGGCTTAAATTAAATAATTAACTTTAGTTCTTAGTTGTCTAGAAAGGAGGGATGTGTGTGTGTGTGTGTGTGTGTGTGTGTATTATTTGTGTGTGTGTGTTTGGCATTTCTAGTTCCTCTTAGCCTGAAATTCTATGGTTCCAAAGTCTTTGTAGAGAAAAGTTGAAAGAATAAGTTATTCTTCTGCATTCCTTAGGTACTGCTCAGTATTTTGAAATGAGCTTAAAAGCCTTTGGAAGTGCTCCAGTTTCTTATGAAATTGTTTTGATGTGGTTTTCTTCAATCACAAATTCAGTTTAGAACAGGTGGAAGGTACTTAACTCTCATTCTAGTGCCATCTAAGACTGAAAACTATCCCTTCCTTCGCCTGTGCAGAATGAAGTATGAGGATTTTTTTACCGAGAAGTTGAAAAAGACAGAGAAGGATGAGAAATCACAACTTGATCCCCTGGTTAACAGTACGATTTGATTATGTTTACATATCAGACTCGTGTTTGGGGACCTCTGAGGCTCTGTGCCCATTTATCAAATTGCAAACAGCACCACTTATGCGCAGCTGGTGATAAAGTACTACCACACAGTTGAATAGCTCTCCCAGTAGAAAATTATGATTTCCCAAGATAAAAGCTGGCTACCTGATGCCAAAGCAATTCATCAATTCAATGACAAAAAAAAAAAAAAATCAGACAAACCACTCTTTTGGTATAGTGTAGGGTGAACAATTGGTTGATTGACTGGGTTTTGGCTGCAAATACAGCCAAAGCAAACCTAAAGCAACATTAGTTCATGGGAATTTTCATTATAATGTAATTTTTCTGCTGAACTTTCCAATTTGCTCTCAAGTTAACTGTGGGAGTCGAAGTTAGGTGTTCCCATGACCATTAAGGGTATTGTGTTTGTTTGCAAACAGGAATTGTGGTTTTCGTTTCCAATTTGATGGTACTGTGCCATTTTCCATGATAATTTATCTGGACGGGGAGGTTTGGTTTGTAAAGGAAGAAACTCTATCCTGCTATCAATACACCGCAGAGGAGACATCTTAAAATCTCAGAGCAAGTGCCGTTTGAGTTTTGTTTTTCTAGCCACAAGTAAGGTGGAGTAGGATAACCCTGGGCTATGAAGTAAGAAAGAACTCATTCATTTGCTCATTTACTTAGCATATGTTCATTGAGCTCCTTTTAATGTGCCAAGTGCTATGTGAGGCTCCGGGGATTCCGCAACAGACTGACAAGCTGCTTGCTCCCCTAGACGTTACAACTTCTAGAACAGTGGAGGTGGAGAGACCAGATAATGAACATACAAATACTTCTCAACTCTTGGCCTCTGTATTTGCTTTCTTTTCTTACTTTGTGCCCTAGGGTAAGTTATTAACTTATGCAATAGTGTCTCACACACAGCAGGGCTCAGCAAATGATAGCTTTCTCACCTCCTCTACTCCCTACCCTACCAGGCTCTAGAAAAAGAACAAACTGTCTCCTTTTCAGGTTGGTTGATGCCTTTCTTGAGGCCAGAAGAATGAAGATCCTTGTCATCTTATGAACTGTGGATTCAGGATGAATTGGGTTATTGTCTAATGTTCCTGTGAGGGTCTGTCTGTCTTTTAAGTCCCAGAGCTAATCAACTTTTTTTTGCCTTGCCAAAGAGAATACTTCCAGGTGAACTACTTTCAACCCATAAATGATTTTTTTTTAAAAACACCTACTGCAAATAGCTTGTCTTGACTGGAGACCCATTCTATCTTTTCCTGAATTTCCATCAGTTAAGGTGTTTAAGGAAAGATGTGAAAAGTAGTGGATTTTATAATCACTCTCCAGGAGGTAGAGGTTGCTTTGGGGGTATTGCTGGGATGACTGTATAGTTACCTGGTTAGAAATTGGGACACAGAAGAACTAATGGTAAATCGATTGATAGGGAAATAAATATCATTATTAATTAGTAATTATAATTTTAAGTGCAAACACAATTTATGATGGATAAAATATGTAGCCATAATGCTGTTTCTCAAATAAAATATGTCTGGAGTTTCACACAATTGAACTGAAACAAATATTTGTATACTACATTGGCAGCCCACTGGGAAGTTGAGGGAATGAATAAGATGAGACTTGAATATTCCCTTTACCCCTCTCATTACCCTTCCCATGCTCCAGTACTTATAGTTTATCCTTCATCCTTAGTATAGATTTCATATGTGCTACCAAAATCTTTTCTCCTTGAAAACTGAGTACATCTATATTATGTAGAGAAAAAATGATTTGAAATCTTAACATAACTCCCACTCTCCCCAGAAGACGCTTGTGCTGCTCTGATTGATAAATCAATCTAGCTCTTTAGCTGTGTTAATTTGACATGGTGCCAAAGGGAAATCTGGAAAAGCCTGGAAGAGACAACAGGGATTTTCATTGGAAAGGGCAGAGTTATTGGTAGGAGGGAAAATATCCAGAAAGGATAAAGGAATCCAGAAAAGATGGAGGCAGAGAGCCTGTTGGGAGAGATCTTGAAAGCTTGGGATGGGTTGAAAAAGATTTTGTGAGTAGCTGCCATATATGAAATACATAGAAAGAATGATAAGTCTGGCTGTGCATTGAAAATGTAATTTACTCCTGGCCTTTTTTTAGGAGAATACAGTAGAGATGTCAATTACATTCCAATTATCGTGGCTGCTGGGTAGGGCTGTCTTTTTTTTTTTTTTTCCTTATGCAATACTAAGGAGAGATGAGCCCTCAGAATGGCTTTATAAAGTTTAACTTTGATAAAGCATTTAAGCCATTCTGGCATTTTTATGCCTTAAAATGCTTTGTTTCTCCAGGCATCCTTTAAGACATTTCTTCCAGCTATAAAATAAATAAGTAACGAGATGTATTGTACAGCATAGAGCATATACTCAATAATATCATAATATCCCTATATGGTGACAGATGGTAACTAGATTTACCATGGGGATCATTTTGCAATGTGTAAAAATATGAAATCACTATGTTGTACACCTGGAACTAATATCATATGTCAATTATAACTCAATAATAAAAAGGACATTTCTTCAGTGTTGAGGAGAAATAGCTAAAAATCCAAGGTCTTTGAAGTTAGACAAATCTGGGTTTGAATCCTAACTCCTCACTTGCTAGCTTGTCTCCTAGGACAAGTTATGTCGCCTCAGTAAGCTTCAATTTCCTCATCGTAACACGGGGTTAAGAGTACCTACCCTGTAGGACTGTTGTAATCACCGAAATAAAGGGACATCTAGAGGAAAACCTTGAAAGGATTGGGCTTCATCAGCCTGAGCCCCTTTAGGAAACAGGTGGTCCATTCAAAGTAGGAAAATTTGAGGAAAGTGTGGTAGCAGGACTATTTTAAAAATGTATAGGCAAAGTGTAGGAAAACCACAAAAGATAGTGCAATACTCCATTTACAGTAGCCAAGACATGGAAGCAATCCAGGTTTCCATCAACAGATGAATGGATAAAGATGTAGTATATATATATATATATATATATATATACTACAGATGAATGGGTAAATACGTAGTGTGTGTATACATATACACACATACACGCAATGGACAATTACTCAGCCTTAAAAAGAATGTAATAATGCCATTTGCAGCAACATGGATGGACCTAGAGATTATCGTACTAAGAAAAACAAATATCATATATCACTTATGTGTGGAATCTAAAAAATGATACAAATCAGCTTATTTACAAAACCGAAACAGACACACAGACAGAAAACAAACTTATTGTTACCAAAGGGGAAAAGCAGGAGGTGGGATGGGGTGGGATGGGCGGGATAAATTAGGAGTTTGGGATGAACAGATACACACTACTGTATATAAAATAGACAAACCACAAGGACCTACTGTACAGCACGGGGAACTATGTTCAATATCCTGTAATAACCTATAATGGAAAATAATTTGAAAAAGAATATATATATGTATATGTGTAACTGAATCACTTTGCTGTACACCTGAAACAAACACAACATTATAAATCAACTCTACTTCAACAAAAAAATAAGATAGTGCATTACTCTAGGGATACCAGCTCCAGGCCTGAAAGTCTGGGTAAAAGCAGTGTTTCCTGGGACTTGGAGACGGAGAAGGCTGTGCTGAGGGAGCTGCCAGAGAGGTGCTGAGACCTCCGTGAGAGATATTGCCAGCCCTTGGCAACAACTGGGGGCCTGGGAAATGAACAGAGTAGCTTCCCTCCCTCCCTCTTGCTTTCTCTCCCTCCAATTCCTTCAGAATTCTCTAGTGGCCAAACCCAACTTGAAGCCATTTGGTAAGAGAGTCCATTAAGGTCACAGGAAGTGATCTGGGGAGCAGAGTAGAGAGAGATGGAGAGTGGATCTGGGAGAAAATGGAACATGCCCAGCATGCTCAGTAAGCGTATTTCCTCTCTTTTTCTCTTTCGGAGACTGTAAACAAGAAAGTGTCTTTCCCTTGGAAGAATAAGCATACAGTAGAGCTGCCACTAGCCTCTGAAAGACTGTGCCTTATATGTGAGGTCTATAGATTATGACGCATCACAGACATAGCTCTGGAGTTGGAAACAAACACATATTAATCTTTATTTAAAGGACAATGGGAGAAGCACAGATGGTCTAGTGGTTGATTCTGCAAGAGAGTGAATGATGCAAAGAATCTGATATTCTGGTCAGACAAAAACAGGAGCTCTTGTTTCAATAGTGGCTTTTCAAGTTTGCCTCTTGGCATGAAGCTAACTCTGGCAGAGGGTATCGTGTAAACAGGGCACATCCTACTTGTTGGATACATTTTCACCCTCTAGCCCATGACCCACAGTTAGCTGACAAAGCTGATGGCAAGGCATCTTTTCAGAGAATGTGTTATGGACCACTTAGATCTTTTCAAAATTTGTAAATGAGTTGAAGGTCACCTTTGGAAAAGAGTGCTTTGTCATCACTGGTGGTGCAGGAGATCTTTGATTCACTCCACTCGTAAGTCTTCTGACCTTCGGGTAAATAACTCTTCTCCTGTCAACACATAAATAAATAAATAATCCTTCTCCTTTACCTCTCATAGTGTGCTCAATGGTGGCCCCCCAAAAGATATATCCATGTCTTAATCCCCAGAACCTGGGCAGGTTACCTTATTTGGCAAAAGGGCCTTTGTAGATGTAATTAAGGTAAAAGATACTGAGATGAGAAGATCATTCTGGATTATCTGGGTGGGCCCTACATCCAATGCTGAGTATCCTTATAGGAGATATGCAGAGGGCAGGCACAATGAGAAGTCTATGTAAAGATGGAGGAAGAGATTTGTGTGATATGTTGGCCACAAGCTGAGAATGCCAGCAATCACTGGAAGCTGGAAGAGACATGGAATGGATCCTCCCTTAGAGCCTTTGGAGGGAGTATGACCCCTGGTTGTGGACTTCTGGCCTCCAGCATTGTGACAGAATAAATTTCCATTTTTGGAAGCCAACAAGTTTGTGGTATTTGTTACAGTAGCCCTGGAAACAAATACATTTCTTGTGAAACCATCTGTGCTGACACCTTGATTACTAAGCAGATTGAGTCTTAGCAGCCCGGAGAATTACAGAAATAGTGCATACAGCGAACATCTTAGAATATATATTTCTGACGATTATGAGAAGCCATCTCAAATCCAGGGAAGTTGTGCTATCTAAATTACACCTTAAGCACTTGCAATGAAACATCATTAAGTTGAAAGAGAGGCAGAAGAAAGAGCATTGGAGGAAGGAATCAAGTGTCCTGGATTCTATTACTGGCTTTATTATTCACTGGCTATTTGATCTTTGAAAAGTCATTCAAATAGTCCAAGCCTAGATTTTCTTATCTCTAAAATACTTGTCCCACCTACTTTACAGTGTTGGCAAGAAGGTTAAATTATACAAGGTGCTCTGAAATAGTAAAGTGCTATCCACTAAACTGAAAAGTAGTATATGATACACTTACTTGTTCATAATATAAATACGATATGTAGTTGCTCAGCTAAATTAGATCCTATAACTCAGAATTTGCCATGATTGGGAAAAGGGATACATAGGAGTCAGGAAATCACGGTTTTTGTCTTGGCTCTAAAGAGCCAAGTAATCTTGAACAAAGTATTGAACCTTTTAGAGACACAGTTTTCATAATTGTTAAGTGAAGGAGTTTGACTGGATGATCTCTAACGTTGCTCCCATGTCTCTCATTCTATAGAATTTTAAGAAAATTATGATTAGCAGGATGGTTCTCTCCCTTGGTGAATTTGTTTCTTCTCATGGATTAAATTTTCACTAAATTCTGTCAATCCTGAACTTGTCTGCTGAGCTTCAGATTTATATAAACAAGGACCTGGATGTCACACATAATATCAGCTGAGAAACTCTGAATGTAAAGGAAAGGAAAAACAAAATTTACTTACACAAGAAAAAAAAGAAAGAAAGAAGAAAAAGGAAAATAGAGCTCATTGGCTCACTTAATTGGAAAGTCTATGAATAGACCTAGTTTTAGCTACAGCTAGATTTATGGCTTAAATAATGTCATCTAGATTTACTTTCTTTCCATCTCTCAGTTCTGTTTTGCACAGGGCGGGCTGGCTCCATTCTGAAACTTCACATGGTGTAATAGTGCTGTTGCATTATCTCTTAATTACAAGTATCAAGGAAAAATAAAAGTATTTTCCCAGATGCATAACAAGAATCTCTTTGCATCTCATTGGCTCTGATTGGCTAAAATGTCCATCTCTGAACCAGTCACCATGTTAAGAAGAAATTCAGTGTGCTGGCTGGCTTAGATCTGGGTCATGTGATTCATTGCTAAACCAGAGATATAGTCCCATTGTACCAGGGCCAGTTGATTATAACATTCCAGTAATTTTCTTAGTTGGTTGTTAAACTGTTGGGAGCATTAAATTGGAAAAGGTGGGAGTATTCACACTACAAACTAGGGCTTTATTTGTTTACTTATTTTGGAGAGATCATTTACCAGCACATCACTGGGTACGGCCCTGTCCAAGCAGAGTGGGTGAGGACAGAATCACCTTGTAAAAATGAGGCTGTTAACAAAATAAGACAAAAATAAATGCTGCAGTGGCAAGAAAAAAAAACAAAAATAAAAACCTACCACTATTCATTCACTAAAACTAGAAGCTCAAACTCAAAATATCTAATGCTGAATTTTCTTTTTCTCCTCAATCTGCTTTGTCTCATGGATTTTCCATCTTGATTGGTAACCATTACTCCAATCAGACACTCAAGTCTAAAATATGACATTTAATTTTTGAATGCTTTTATTTCTTTCATAACACAATTTTGCCTCCTTAGCATTTTTTAAACCCATCTCATCCTCTATTGCTACAAGTCACTTAGACTTGTTTGATCTCTCTTTGGGATATTTCAGGATTCTTCTAATTTGTCTGCAGACCTTCAGTCTTACGTTTCTCAAATCTATCCAGTGTATCACCAGCAGGGTGATCTATCTAAAGTATGCCTGACCCAATTATTACTTCTTCCTAAATTTCTTTCCATTGCATAATAGATAAGGTCTGTGATGGCTTTCAACATGTTCACAAATTCTTCTCCCTTTAAGAGGTGGAGCTTAATTCTCTGGCTTTGAGTATGGGCTCAATGAATAGAATATAACAGAAGTGATGGTGTGTGGCTTCCATGACTAGGTCATAAAAGGAGTTGCAGTTTCTTCCTTGCCCTCTCTCTTGGATGACCCACTCTAGGGGAAGCCAGCTATCATTTTGTGAGAACACTCAAGCAGCACTGTGGAGGGGTCCATGTAGCAAAAAACTGAGGCCTCCTGCCAGCAACTATCTTGGAAGCGGAAGAGTTTAAACGACTGCAGTGCAGTCTGCTGTGGTGACTGCAGCCTCATGAGAGATTCTGACCCAGAACCGCCTAGGTCACTCCTGAATTCCTGACCCACTGGAGCTGGGAGAAACCAACTGATTATTATCTTAAGCTGTTAAATTTTGAGCGCAGCAACAGGTCATTTGGTCTCAGCTTAACACTTTATTTTTCCTCCATCACTGAACTTACACTTTACAAAACCATATGGGTTTGTCTTCCTCATTATAGTCCGAGCTTCCTGAGGGCAGGTACTGTAATTCCGAGCTCACCGCTGTATCCCTGAGTGGTAGGTTGTATTGCTGTTTCACAAAGATGGCTGCAACAATATCTCCTATTTCAAGTACTCTTCTAGAACCTTGTCACTTCCCCATCCAGAGGTGGATTCCCTGTCTCCTCCCTTTGAAACTGGATGGATCTTTGTGACTGTCTCAAACAGTAGAGCTGAAGGGGATGATATGTTATTTCCAAAGGCAGGTCATAAAAATGCCACGCACGTTTGCGTCTCTCCTTTAGACCCTTGCTGTTGGAATCCAACTACTGTGCTGTGGGGAAACTCAAGCAATCTGTAGAAATGCCCACAGGGAGAGGAAGCATGAGCCCCAGCTCACAGTGGGAGCCGAGCTCCCAGGCGACAGCCGGTGCTAACTAGCCATGGGAGTGAACCATCCTGGAAGTCAATCTTCCAGCCCCTAGTTGAGTCCACCAAGCCAATGCCACGTGGATCAGAGATGAGCTGCCCCTGCTGAGCTCTGCTCAAATTGTAGCTTTGTGAGGAAGATAAATGATTGTGATTGTTTTAAGCCACTAAGTTTTAGGATAATCTGCTGTGCAGTAGTATGTAACGGGAACGTCCAGCACAGTATCTGTGACATCACAGGCATTTGACAAGCATTTGTAAACTGACTGAAGATCCTAGTTTCCTTATACAGCTACTTTCTGGGCACATTAGTACATGTGTCCTTATTTAAACAAATCTTGAACTCATCTGACTCAAGATTTGTGTTCAAGCTGTTCCTTCTGCTATGAATTGCCTCCCTACTTTCCTTGTACATTTACCTGCTCAAGTCTTATGCTTCTGAAAAAATGCTGTTGAAACTTGCTTTCCTCCCTTCCTTGCATCCTTTTAATAACTATGTCGTGAATGTCTACTATAAGCCCAGGATATCATATGGAGCAATAGAGGCAAAATCCCCATCCTCTTGGAGTTTCACATTTCAATGGGGATCCAGTCAACAAATAAATATGTCATTAAAAATTATAGAGTGTGATTAGCACCTTAAAGGAATTAAACAGTGTGCAGTAATAGAAAAAAACGGGGCTGGTGGAAGGGGCAGAAGGAATGGGGTCTTATTTTAAATGAAGTGTCTCAGGAAGATCTCTCTAAGGAGGCGATACTTGAGATCTGAACAATAAGACGGAACAAGTCTGGAAGAAAAGACCATGGCATCCCGGGCAGAGAAAACAGCAAGTGCAAAGCCATGAGATGAGATCAAAAATGTTTTCTGTTGGATAAAATAAAGGAGGCATTTACGGCTGCAGGATGATGAGTGGAGAGAAGACATTGACTAGATGAAGTGGGAGAAATGAGCAGACACCAGACCATGTATACGTAGAGTCACGGAAAGGAAGTTAGATTTAATTCTAAATACAAATGATATTTACTGGAGGACTTTAAAGTGGGGGAGTGCCACAGTCGGATTTGCATTTTAAGCTTACCCTTGCTGTTGTGCAGAGAATAGATTTTAGGTTGGCAGGAAGGGTTGCAGGGAGATCAGTAGGGAAACCAAACTGAACACGAGATGGTGGTACTTTGGGTTAGGGTGGTAGCAGCAGATAGATAGATAAAAATGATGTATTGGGATAAAATTCGTGGCTATAACTTATAGGACTTGTTGGGGACTCAGATACAAGGGCTGAAAGGAAAAGAGGATTTCCGGCTTTGGTGAAGGGTTTGTACTTTATTGTAAAGCAGTAAGGAGCCATGGGAGGATTAGCAGGGCAGCGTATGCTCACTTTCTTTCTTCAAGAAGCCTCTCTAGATGCCTCCTGATAGAATTAATCTCTCTCTTTTCTGGGTATTTATTCATAGTTTTGATTCTCACAGGGAATGTAGCATAAGGTATGGATTAAAAGCATAAGGAATTTTGGGGGCTGAATTGATGTGAGTTGATCTGGGTTCCACCACTACTTTATGTGAAGTGTAAGACTTGGAGAAGCCCATTCATCTCTGTGGCCTCAACTTCTCCAAATGTGGGTAGCATCTATGTTACAGGCTTGTTGGGTTCATTAAATGAAACCCTGGAGGAGAAAGATATGCTTCAGAAAGGATAGGGAGAAGACCTAGCTTTACATTAACTTCAAATTCACTTAATAACTAACTCTATCTGACATTTGTGGAGCACCTACCCTGTGCCTGATACTAGGTGTTTTACTCTTCATAACAACCTTGTGATTTAGCTACTTTTGTCATCCTCCTTTACAAACAGGCACAAAGAGCTTAAAAATGTACCCAAGGTCCTGCTGTAACACTTAACTTGTATAGATTTGTCTTTCTATATCCCTATTTCTCCCCATTTCTCTCAGATAACAGGGAGTGTGTGTGTGTTGCTCACAACCTTCTTCCTCATCTCTGACACATGGCAGAAAGTAACTTCATGTATGCTGAGTGAGTGAACTTTCAGGCATTGACTCACATGTCAAAGTTGACAAGACAGAGGTCAGAATTATGGGGTCTTGACAAGACAAAAGTCAGAGTTATGGGGTACTGGCTTTACTTGAGTGGGTCCACCCAGCTGAGCTGGGGAGAGTCCTGAGCCAGACTAGCTTGGAAAGCTGGTCAGATCCATGATGAGATCAGATCCTCAGGTGGTCAGATCAGATCCCCCCTGCTGCCTCGTCTGCAGTACAATGATAATGTGCCTAATTTACTTGTGCTGTTTGGTTTCAGAAGTGTAGCAATGGCACAATACAACCTTTATTAACAAGACTACTGAGGGAATGGCGTATTCCGACTACTCAGGCAGAGATGAAAGCTCCTTTGTTTAAACCCTTTTGAAAAATCTCTATAAGATGTAGTGGCTGCTGTTTCGCCTTGGGAAGGACTGTGCAGTGAATATGGTTTGTGTCTTGAAGTTGAAAAGCTGCTGACCCTCCTGTCTTACAGTGGTCTCTGTGCTTTATTCTAAATATGATTATTTTGGAGAGGAGAAGGTGGGAGGAGATTGGGCTAAACATATTCTTAGATGAGGCACTACCTTGAGATGCTCATTTTAAAATAACATAATGATATGGGCTTATGTTCCTTCAGAATTGACATTGTCCCTTAAAAAAATAGAGTGATGGAAAAAGGGAAATTTTTTTTTTACATCTTTATTGGAGTATAATTGCTTTACAATGGTGTGTTAGTTTCTGCTTTATAACAAACTGAATCAGCTATACATATATATATATCCCCATATCTCCTCCCTCTTGCGTCTCCCTCCCACCCTCCCTATCCCACCCCTCTAGGTGGTCACAAAGCACTGAGCTGATCTCCCTGTGCTATGCGGCTGCTTCCCACTAGCTATCTACCTTACGTTTGGTGGTGTATATATGTCCATGCCTCTCTCTCGCTTTGTCACAGCTTACCCTTCCCCCTCCCCATATCCTCAAGCCCATTCTCTAGTAGGTCTGTGTCTTTATTCCTGTCTTACCCCTAGGTTCTTCGTGACATTTATTTTTCTTAAATTCCATATATATGTGTTAGCATACGGTATTTGTTTTTCTCTTTCTGACTTACTTCACTCTGTATGACAGACTCTAGGTCTATCCACCTCATTACAAATAGCTCAATTTCATTTCTGAAAAAGGGAAAATTAATGAAAGATTCTGTTCCAAGTCTTTAAGTCTTCCTGTAAATATCAGCTTAATTTCTCCCATAAGAAGACTGTAAAACGATGTTTACTTATCAGAACTGGGCTTGCTCTGTGTGGTTTAGTATATGTAACATTTTCCCCCTGGTCTGCAGAGTACAAAAGAAGACAAAGTGGGTAGTCACAGATGAGGGAAGAGTCGAGAAGGGACTGTTTTATATCCTTTAAAGGGGGTCTTGAGTGCCCTGCGATAGAAGGGGACAAGATGTGATTTTAGCAGGCACTGAGAAGGTCCTTCTGCCAAAAATAGACCCACCTGCTTGTGGATGTGTGGCATTCCTTTGACTGGGGACAATGCCAGAGAGGCCAGCTGTTCCCTCAGATACTCCTCCCACAGTCTGGCTGAGACCTGAAATTCCAGCCTTGAACTTAAGGCTAAATTTTCCTCCACAATCTACCGTAAAGCATGTGCTTCTCACTTCCTCCCCTTCCTTCTCACTCGAAAACAAAGGTGTTACCAGCTATTTACACCGAAGTATGAACTATATATATTTGTGCAAAGAACAGAAATTATGGAAGTGGGAGAATCCTTGGTTCCCTCCTCCCCCCTTAACTCTGTGACTTTTGGTCAAGTCCTTAACTACTTATGCAGTAGTTCCTTTTTCTATAAAATAAGACGAAGCCAGACCAACTGGACTCTTGGGAGGGCAAAATAAGACAAATGTAGAGAACCAATTAGCAAAAGGCTAGAAACAACCCAAATGTCTATCGAAGGGAAGCTAGTTAAATAAACTTTGGAGCATCCGCACAATGCCATATTATGTAGCTGTGAAAAGGAATCAGGAAGACCTCTACGTCCTAATGTAGAGTGACGGCTGAGACATATTGTTAAGTAACAAAAACAAAATGCATCACATGTATGTTTGCACAATGCTATAGTTTAGATAAGAAAGGAGGAGACATAGGAAATACATACTTATTTATAATTTCAGTAGCTGGATAAACCAAAAATTAATTAAAAAATGGGATGGAGGGAACAAGGAATTAGAGGATATGGAGGGGACATAGACTTCTCTATGAAATTTATTTTGTTTTTTTGACTTTGGAATCATGTAAATATTTTACATAATTAAAAACAAAGTTAAATCAAAGAGAAAAGCAACCAAGACACAACAAGCCCTAAAACTTTAAAATAAACTGGAAAAAAGTGAACTTAACTTTATATCAAT
Organism: Monodon monoceros; assembly: GCF_005190385.1. Lineage (NCBI taxonomy): Eukaryota > Metazoa > Chordata > Mammalia > Artiodactyla > Monodontidae > Monodon > Monodon monoceros. The sequence continues at coordinate 16,436,106 of NW_021703770.1, read as the reverse complement.
TCTGTGGCATAACCATCTCAAGAATTATTTCAACTGATTTTAAAAGACATATTTCGATTTTACATTCCTAGGGAGATATATCCTAAGGACAAAAAAAATGTATAAAGATCTCTTACATAAATGAACTTTTCTATGAAACAGATACAGACTCACAGACATAGAGAACAGACTTGTGGTTGCCAAGGGGGAGGTGAGGTGAGGGAGGGATGGATTGGGAGTTTGGGGTTAGTAGATGAAAACTATTATATAGAGAATGGATAAACAACAAGGTCCTACTGTATAGCACAGGGAACTATATTCAATATCTTGTGATAACCATAATGGAAAAGAATATGGAAGAATGTATATGTATATATAACTGATCACTTTGCTGTACAGTAGAAATTAACACAACATTGTAAAGCAACTATACTTCAATAAAATAAATTTTAAAAAAGATCTTTTAGATTGAATTCTTTCAGCTAGTTGTTAGTGGTAATATTCACATTATTATTTTAAATACCATTATATAGAGAGCAAGATAAAGCAACGAAGAAATTAAGTTAATACACTTAGGAGATAAGGTTTTCAGAGTAAAAAAAGACAAAATAAAAGAATTGAAGTAAAAGTTCTGTAATCTTTGATTTGAATTAGAAATATCAGTATTTATGATTTATTTTTCTCTTTCTAAAAACTACAAATTTCCTAGTCCTGTCCACTGAAAAGGCCTAGAAGCATGACCAACTCAGTTTAAATGATCACTCTGGGTATCCAGAATGTAAAATCTAAGTACCACTTCCATCTTTAAGGGAACAGGGCTCCTTAGAAAAATGCCTAATTTTACTTCTGGGGAAGAAAGTGTTTGAGATGAATTAGGGGTATATTATTATGCCCCAGAGCAAGATTATATGAGCCAACTTGAAGGATTTCCCACTGGCCGAATTTGGGAAGAATGTAAAAACAAATAATGATTACAGCACTGTGAAACACATCAAGTATGTAAAATCAACAAGTTAGTTTGGAGGTTGTGTGGGCACCAGCTCACTATTCTGAAAATAGACAAATAGACGGTAAGAAAGAAGCATCTACCCCGCCTCTTTTGTTTCAGGTAATTCAACAATTGTTGAGAGAACATTCTTTATTGGATAATTCTAGCTAATAAATGCAGGAGGAATGATAGGTTTAAAAAAATCTCCATTCTTGGTGGAGATCGTTCTGCAACATACAAATGTATCAATTCAACAGGCAGCCACCTTAAACTTACAGAATGTTATATGTCAATTAAATCTCTATAAAGCTGGACATTTTAAAAAAACCCTCCATTCTGATGACTCCATCGCAGTCATCAATGTCTGCCAAAACCATTAAGCGAAGACCTATGAGAAACTTTACGATGGAAGTGGCCATGTGATGCTCAAAACAAAACAAATAGCAAGCAGTTTTATTACTACAACAAACAAGGTTGTAGCACAGAAATGGCTGTCTCTACTGTAAACACAGACGTGAGCTGCCCAATCATCGTGGGTGGTGGTAGGGAAGAGTTGCAGGCTGTGGTCTCAGTTTGGCAGCGGGTAGGACCCACGTTTCTCCACCTCCCACTCTTCTGTTTCTTTCCGTCAGCAGAACCGGATGGAGAACCACCTATCGGAGGAGAGGGGCAGGTGCCTGCGCTGAATTCAGAGCCCTCAGCAGCTGGTGTTATCTCCTCTCACTTTGCCACGTCTTGCCCTGGAGGAGGAAAGAGTCTTGGTCTTGGACCCTGCATTTCTTTCTGCTTGTTTTTTACAGTCTTTCTTGAATTTGTTGCAATATTGCTTCTGTTTTATGTTTCGGTTTTTTGGCTGGGAGGCGTGTGGGATCTTAGCTCCGCGGACCAGGGATCCAACCCATAACCCCTGCTTCTAACATGCTGTCCTCGGGAGTATCAGGTGAGTTGATGGAATTCAAGTGTTTAGCACATCCGATGCCTGGAGAGCTTTCCCAAGGCCAGAGACAACTTGTGGATCTCTTCATTCAGAGAGAATAGGAGCCAGGAGTTGTGTCCTTGCTTCTACATAGGCTTTATTTGCATACTCCTTTCTCTCTCAGAGGGACGATTGTGATTGGTCAATTAGAGCAGAACGCTGGCTAAGAGAACTCAGCCCAAATCAGTGAAACAGCAGTTATCGATTTTGATCTTTTGGATAAATCACTTTTTCTCTTTTTACACTGGCTGTTTTTCTTCTTCAAGCAGGCCTTATTTTATTTCGTTCCAGCTTTACTTTTGAAAATGTCTCCCTTCTCCTCTTGTAACATCGTCGTTGGTTCCACTCAAAGGGAGCAAACTTAAGTCTTGTTAAGTCTATACATGTTAAAATGTTACTTAGGTAACATTTCACCAAATATATCCTTGAGTTACCTAAAATCATTACTTACCTAATCTTAAAGCAGATGCATGATCTACTGCAAGGCCATATTTGCTACAGTACTTTCTTTATACCTCCAGTATCACTTGAATAGTCAAAGGCCTGTGATACAGCAATGGAAGAACACTTTGACAGCATTCTGTTCTTCAGGGGATATTGTTCTATTGTTCTTTGGAATCCTCACATACTGAATACCCAGGGGCATTTTTTTCCAAATGGGCTATCAGATGGGGAACAATGGAGAAAAATGAAAATTGAAGCCTATTGAAAGACTATTTCGTGTGACTCACCTTCCACGCTTTACTTTCCCAAGTGTGGACCCGGCTCTGCTTTAAAAAAAATCAGTCCCAGCCTGGACTACGCAGTTATTTGCCAACTGCTGTCATCTACTGGTGATACGTAGTAGTGCAGGATGAAGTAAAGACCTGGGGTGATTTTCTGTTCCCTGGAATACGGGTAGACTTAGACTTACTGATTATATGATGTCATTTAAAGGGTGATAGGAAAGCTGCAAACTCCCTAAACACCATTTGTACCTACTGATTGGTGCCAGGTAGATCAACATTGGGCTTTGATTTTCTAGCTCTGCATTTTGAGCCCATTATCTTTGGGAAGAATAACCCTGTGTCAATGGGATGCTAACATATCTCCTAGGGGCTCATATCAGCTGAAGACAGTAAGTTTCCTTCATGGCAGGTGCTAGAGTAGGATCAATACCCACCAATTCCTGAGGAAACAACCTCAACAGTCCCAAATGTCACCAATATATTTTTCCTCTCTCTACTTTGGACAAATAATGTCACCTGCTATATCAGTAAACAAAGGATGTCATGACCATGAAGACATCAGCCCCTGAAGCTGCCCTGACTGCACTACATGGGCACCTACTACGTGCTAAGGACTTTGTGTATACCATCTCTAATCCTCCAAACAATTTTTATTCCACTTTAGTATGAAGACTCCAAAAACTCCGATTAAATGCATTGACTACAAACACAGTGTGTTATGTTGCATAGCTGTTATTTATCTTAGTTATGTTTATTTTACTAAAGAAGCCTGTCAGTTTCCTGCATTTAATGTCATTAATTGGGGGAAGGGGATCCAATTGCTCCCCCCACCCAACTTACCCAATTTTTTTCTTTTATTGAAGTCTAGTTCATTTACAATGTTGTGTTAGCTTAAGGTGTACAGCAAAGTGATTCAGTTATACATATGTATATATATATATTATTTTTCAGATTCTAAAAATATGGAACACTTCATGAACGTGCGTGTCATCTTTGCTCAGGGGCCATGCTAATCTTCTCTGTACTGTTCCAATTTCAGTATATGTGCTGCTGAAGCGAGCCTCTAACATATGTTCTTTCAATTAAACCTATCCCTTCTAAAAGAAATTCAAATACTATTTCCTCTCAGCTTAATGCTGATGTCTGGGTAGATCAGATATTTTCTTCAGATGATACTCTATGTCTTTTGTGGGGATCTTGCCCACTTTCCATGGGGAAAAAAGTGAAAGCTTGGCTCCTTTTTGAGTCCAGAGTGGGATAAGTACCTTAGTTTAGACTAGTATAAGACATAAATTAATATATTACATATATTATCTTGCCATAACCAAAGATTTCCAGTTTTCTCCTGGCTGAAATTCTTTAAAGTCAAATCCTTTTAAAGTGAAATCCTTTGGTTCCCCTTTGAGATGTGACTTCTACTGCAAATGTCCTCGAGAAAGGGAATACATTGTCATAGCTGTAGTGTCAATTTTGTTTCAATCTAAAAACTAACAGCTCTTTATTTGACAAAAGGTTTGATTTTGGGTTGATCAATGGGGCAAAATGCTAGACATGGGGATGAACTAGATTTCCCATTATTTGGTCATATTAATCATGGACATTTTTTTTCCCTGGAAGCTATTCGTTTCCTTATTATGCAAAATTCTGCAACCCTTTCCTCCAAACCTTAAAATCAAACATGTTGTCTGACATTGGTTTTTGTTCCCCTCTCAAATGCCAGGGACGGTCTGAGATATAGTGTTTGAACGTCAAAGTGTTGGTTTTAGACATTATGATGGTGTGTAACACGAAGGTCAAATACATTCAATCTCATGTCAACTCTGTTTAGCTGCTAGTGGTTGCCCCAGTTGCAGGGTTGAGGAGGATTCTGAAGCTGTGTCTGGGCTCAGCAGGAAAGAGCGATAAGTGATATCTGTCACAGAGGCTGCAACCATGAAGGTGTGGCACAATTTTAACCCTGTTTCTGAGGATTGGAGGACAAAGTATTCGAAACCAGAAATGATCAGGAAAATCAGGGCCATAGAAGTGTTAAGTCTTTTCTTGGAAATCAATTGTTCTGTGGTTGGTGAATAGAATTGTGGAGATGCAGAGAGATAGGGAAGCAAATGATTATTACGTGAAGGCTGGTGGGCAGATGACAAGACTTAGGAACTCATTGCTTTCCCCATAGAGGGCTCTAGACTTTGTAGGTCTGGTAATGGTGGAAGTGGTAGCAGTAGATAGAGATGGTGGTGATATGGAAGGTGAGTAGAGAAGGAGCTCTGATCACCTCTGTTCTTCAATTTCAGAAATTTCTCTGATACTGACTGAAGGACACCAAGGAAGGCCAACCATGGAACTAAAATATCAGACACAGTGAAGGTTTTCTGTTTTTTGTTTGTTTTTTGCCTCGAAGTCCATACTACAAGAACTGATTGATATTTTGATTACTGATTAGTTTGGAGTATTGATATTTTTGGCTCCAAATCATATTTTGTACAGAAAATTCTAAAGCTATCAAAACATCCTTTGCCCTATGCCATGTCTCTAAAAGTGTGAGCTAAGATTAAACTTTTGTCATAAGGGAGGAAGCTATTTATTTATTTACTTATTTTAAGTAGGTGTTTCTAAGTTATGTAAGTGCAAAAACAGTAATAAAATTTTATTTGGTGTCACACGACATTTTTCTACACCCTTAACCTTCAACCACTTGAATTGCTTAAATAAATTTCTTTGGCAAATAATAAGAGCATAATGTTCCAATTATTGTTAGTGCTTTACAAATAAACCATATAAATGCCTGACATTTCCAACTTCGAAAAATGCCTGAGGATGGCTGAATATATGGTCTATAAGCTCACCTACTGGTTGAAAATCCAACCTGTCTCTTTAAGGCTTGTAATTTGTTTATTCTTTTTCAGTGTGTGACATAAATTTTATGATTAGCAAAATGAGGCAGTATGTGTTGGAGGCTAAAATGACTTGTCTCCTCAATGAAAGAAAAAAAATATCCAACAAATCTTTGGGAAGAATAATAAACACTAAAGAGTAAAAATTGTACTCTTGTTCCAGATTTGCTGATAACATATAGGTAAAGACTTGGTTTGTCCATGACAGCAACATATCTGAACAAGGCATGAAAATTCCATTCTGGTAATTCATCTTATGATGTACATACCTGATTTCAACAGGCTAGATTGGAAATCAAAAAGTATAATTGAGCAACTAATCATCTTTTTGAGAAGATTAAAGAGTATCACCTAAATCAGTGTTTTTTGAGATATTTAGATTGAGGCACACTGTAAGAAATGCATTTTACATCACAATACAGAGAGTGCTGAGGACTTAAATAGACGCGTGCGTGCACGTGCGCGCGTGAAACAAAGGTTTACTTGAAAATATCCTTACTATGTGTACCTATATGGTGTTTTACATTTTATCTATTTCATTTTTTAATTTATTATTTATTTTTGCGGCACGCGGGTCTCTCACTGTTGTGGCCTCTCCCGATGTGGAGCGCAGGCTCAGCAGCCATGGCTCACGGGCCCAGCCGCTCCGCGGCATGTGGGATCTTCCCGGACCGGGGCACGAACCCGTGTTCCCTGCATCGGCAGGCGGACTCTCAACCACTGCGCCACCAGGGAAGCCCTATTTCATTTTTTTAAAAGAAGCTGATTACCATTGACCAAATTGGTTTCACAACTCCCTAATGGGTTGCTGTTTCCCCTAATATGAAAAACAACTGGGTAGGTGATTTGAAATCTTATTTTTCACTGATCAATTGTTTTGGCATCATATTGGTGCAGTTTGGGTGTAATGATCAAATTTGAATCACAGAGATTAAATCAAGTAATTCTGAATGAGAGGTACATGGAGGGGAAGAAATGAGAAGTCTGGGTTCGGATTCTGGCTTCCAACACTTGCCTTCTGTGCACAGCTAA
>NW_021703770.1:16420317-16429505 GCF_005190385.1 Monodon monoceros | reverse complement strand
TTGGTTATCTATTTTATATATAGTAGTGTGTACATGCTAATCCCAAACTCCTAATTTATCCCTCCCCCCCCTTTTGTATACGAGCCACGTGCCTGGCACTGTGCAAAGCACTTTATATGCATATAACCTTTGCAACATTTTATCCCCATTTGATCTTCCAAGAGTATAACAAAGAAAGCATTTTAATTCTCATTTTGTAGTTGAAGAAATGCAAGCTTGGAGAGATCAAGTAACAGAGTTGGTAAATGATAAGCTGGGGTTCTAGCTCAAGTGTGTCTGACTCCAGAGCCTGAGCACCTCTGTCTCTTAGTCCCCTTTGGGTCTGTTTTCCCCCTAAAGCCACATGACTCACTCCCTCACTTCATGTCTCTGCTCATTTTCATTCTATCCGTCCCAGATAAAACAGTAATACCCTCTCACCCCCATGCTTCCTATCTGCCACATCCTTCTTTGGTTGGCATTGTAGCACCCAATCCCAACTGGCACTTTATATTTACTTGTTTATTTCTGGATTGTTTATCTTCCACTGAAACAGAAGCTTCATCGGTCAGGAGCTGCTGTATCTCCCACCCACAGAGTGCTATTTGGGGCACATCATATATGTTCAATAAATATTCTTTGTTGAATGAATAAATGAATTAATTGAGGTAAATGAAACAGAAGTCACAGGAAACTTAATATTAAGAAAACTTTACTTACAAATGTCATTATTTTTAGATTTGTTCTGAACGTTTTCAGGTGTATCTGATCTTTGTAATGTTTGGAATGTTCTATGAGCCATTGTTTCCCCTCGGAAGAATTGGGAAACTTCAGTCCATACATTGGGCTTTTCCCGCTATTTAATTTCACTTGGTTCGTTGCAAATGTACCAAGCAAGTGAAGTTACTGTTTGCAGTTACTGTACAGTTGAGAGAGAGGAAGAAGGCGTCAGAAGCCATCAGCTGCACTATCCTTTTGCGCCACAAGATGGCGCTCCTATCATACAGACATTACCTTGTATTTCCTGCTCCCCACCCCCCCAGCTTCTTTCGCTCACCCTGCCTGTTATTTCTTTCTTTGTAATTTGTTTGTGTTTATCTCTGCCTCTGCCTTTTCCTTGAAATTTTTGTTCTCCGTTTCTATTTCTCTTCTATCCTCTTTCTTTCCCTTCTATTTAGACCTTTATTTATTACCTGGGCAGTCTGTTATATAAATCTCTTTATTGTTTAACATAAAAGGTGACTTTCACATTTCTTGATCTTATCTTTAAAACCCACTGGATGCACCATAATATAGATTATATATTTATTCCTCTAAGGAAAACCAATACCTAATTAAGTTGCTTCTGAAGTCACTTATGTGACCGTTGACTGTTTTTTTTTTTTCCTTTGTTAGGTCAATTTTGTAAGTTTTTAAAGGAGTGTTAAGGATTAAAAGTTATGAGGTCATTTGTCCCAAGTTCATACAGCTTCCAGGAAGAACCCGCTGACCTGAAGTCTACCCCACACTCCCTCTGCCTCACAGATGTCCTGCTCTTTGATTCCTTTAATCAATCCTAATATTCAAGGGAGAAGTTTAAAAAGTAGATTAATGAAAAAGACAGAAGGAGATGATTACTGACAACTGAGACAAAACCAAAACATGTAGGTCAGCGGCTGTGATCCATCCACTGTTTCTTTTTTGTTTGTTTCTCTTTTCCAGCACCCCTTCCTTAGGGGAAATGTTCTTTACCACTTTTACATAATTATGGCAGGACCATCAGGACCCTCAATCCTGGGGTTTGGTCTCCTTCAATTTGAGAATGTGTGACTCAGACTGACTAATCAGACAGACTTTTCTGTGTGGGCTCTATGCCTCTTAAAATACTTTGTGTGTCGGTGGGAGGCATTAATATTAGTGTGATTGGGGTTTGTAAACACTTAGTTCCACAAGTAACTGTTTTCTTGATTGAATTAATTGAATACAAAGAGGAAATAACATTCTTTTCTGCCTACTGCTGCCTTCTTTGATGTGTCTTTCTTCCCTGTCCCTTGATAACAGCTTGGAAAAAATCCCATAGCTGCCAAGTCACTTTAAGAGAAAGAAACAGTCTGATTTCAGGTATTGAAAAATATAGTCTGGTCCAAGTCAAGACTTCAATCTTATATCCTAATCAGAGTTGTTTCCCTTTCCCCTCCATCAAGCTCAGACTTGCTCTGTGGTCCACGGTCATATGACGGGTAGAGACACCCCACCCTCGACTCTGCTGCCTATCAGGTTCTCTTCTTTCTTCTCAAGTTGTTGGGTCCAGGACGAACAGATGGGGAAGAGCAGGAGGGTGTCACACACTTGGTGTCACACTGACCTTCCCAAGATGGCTCTATCAGAGAAGCCCCCTGGGTTTTCAGATCCTTGATGTGAGCAATGCATGATACGATTGTCTCTGAAGTGGGTTCATCCATCTTGTTCTTTGTTCTCTGGGGTCCAGTCCCTGTCTCTGGACTTTTCAGCACCTTAATAATTGCTTCTCCCATCTTGCCCTTGTTCTCTCGGTTTCAAAATGTTTCAGGGTGGTCAGTGATTTTCGATAGCTTTTTTTTTCTTTTATTTGTTTTTTTATATAGCAGGTCCTTATTAGTCATCAGTTTTATACACATCTGTGTATACATGTCAATCCCAATCACCCAATTCATCCCACCACCCTCCCCCTGCCGCGGCTTTCCCCCTTTGATGTCCATACATTTGTTTTCTACATCTGTGTCTCAAATTCTGCCCTGCAAACTGGTTCATCTGTACTATTTTTCTAGGTTCCACATACATGTGTTAGTATACGATATTTGTTTTTCTCTTTCTGACTTACTTCACTCTGTATGACAGTCTCTAGATCCATCCACCTCTCAACAAATGACCCAATTTCGTTCCTTTTTATGGTTGAGTAATATTCCATTGTATATATGTGCCACATCTTCTTTATCCATTCGTCTGTCGATGGGCATTTAGGTTGCTTCCATGACCTGGCTATTGTAAATAGTGCTGCAATGAACATTGGGGTGCACATGTCTTTTTGAATTATGGTTTTCTCTTGGTATATGCCCAGTAGTGGGATTGCTGGATCATATGGTAATTCTATTTTTAGTTTTTTAAGGAATCTCCATACTGTTCTCCATAGTGGCTGTATCAATCTACATTCCCACCAACAGTGCAAGAGGGTTCCCTTTTCTCTGCACCCTCTCCAGCATTTGTTTGTAGATTTTCTGATGATGTCCATTCTAACTGGTGTGAGGTGATACCTCATTGTAGTTTTGCATTTTTCTAATAGTTAGTGATGTTGAGCAGCTGTTCATGTGCTTCTTGCCCATCTGTATGTCTTCTTTGGAGAAATGTCTACTTAGGTCTTCTGCCCATTTTTGGGTTGGGTTGTTTGTTTCTTTAATATTGAGCTACCTGAGCTGTTTATATATTTTGGAGATTAATCCTTTGTCTGATGATTCATTTGCAAATATTTTCTCCCATTCTGAGGGTTGTCTTTTCGTCTTGTTTATGGTTTCCTTTGCTGTGCAAAAGCTTTTACGTTTCATTAGGTCCCATTTGTTTATTTTTGTTTTTATTTCCATTACTCTGGGAGGTGGATCAAAAAAGATCTTGCTGTGATTTATGTCAAAGAGTGTTCTTCCTATGTTTTCCTCTAAGAGTTTTATAGTGTCCAGTCTTAAATTTAGGTCTGGAATCCATTTTGAGTTTATTTTTGTGTATGGTGTTAGGAAGTGTCCTAATTTCGTTCTTTTACATGTAGCTGTCCAGTTTTCCCAGCACCACTTATTAAAGAGACTGTCTTTTCTCCATTGTATATCCTTTCCTCCTTTGTCATAGATTAGCTGACCATGGGTGCGTGGGTTTATCTGTGGGCTTTCTATCTTGTTCCATTGATCTGTGTTTCTGTTTTTGTGGCAGTACCAAATTGTCTGATTACTGTAGCTTTGTAGTATAGTTTGAAGTCAGGTAGTCTGATTCCTCCCGCTCCATTTTTTTCCCCAAGACTGCTTTAGCTATTCGGGGTCTTTTGTGTCTCCATACAAAATTTAAGATTTTTTGTTCTAGTTCCATAAAAAATGCCACTGGTAATTTGATAGGGATTGCATTGAATCTGTATATTGCTTTGGGTAGTATAGTCATTTTCACAATATTGATTCTTCCAATCCAAGAACATGGTATATCTCTCCATCTGTTGGTGTTATCTTTAATTTCTTTCATCAGTGTCTTATAGTTTTCTGCATACAGGTCTTTTGTCTCCCTAGGTAGGTTTATACCTAGGTATTTTATTCATTTTGTTGCAGTGGTAAATGGGAGTGTTTCCTTAATTTGTTTTTCAGATTTTTCATTAGTGGATAGCTATTTTAAAAATCTTTTTTTATTGAGGTAGAGTTGATTTACAACGTTGTGCCGATCACTGCTGCACAGAAAAGTGACGTAAAATCTTTTGGCTTAAAGTGTGTCCTTATCATTTTCAAATCTCCACCTCCCTTTATGCTATTTTAACCTAATTTAAAATTACTTCTCTTTTGGAATGAACAAACTAGGTAGGTTTTAATGAATGATATAACTTTTTTTTGTTTCCATATTACACAACTGATCACATCACTGTGCTATTTTATAGTTGACTCTATAAACACTACTTTTGTGAGGTTTTTGTGGTTTTCTGTTTTGTGTTCTGTCAGATCTTGACATCAAGATCAGTGATTTTTCAGCCTCTGTATAGTCATATAATCTCATTATACCATGATTTAATTACACAGACTGTTTTAACTGTGGGTGAAATTATTATGATTTTCATTATTATACCAAAAATCTGACAAAGAGTAATTTTCCTATAGCAGCTAGGTTGGGTTCTGTTCCACTACCGGAGTCATAAAAGACCCTCTAGTCCAACTAGACACTTTGGACTTGCATTGTGTTCAAGTTTTCTTTTTTTATTTTAAATTTATTTATTTTTTAATTTATGGCTGCGTTGCGTCTTCATTGCTGTGCGCAGGCTTTCTCTAGTTGTGGTGAGCGGGGGCTACTCTTCATTGGGGTGCGTGGGCTTCTTGTTGCAGTGGCTTCTCTTGTTGTGGAGCATGGGCTCTAGGAGTGTGGGCTTCAGTAGTTGTGACATGCAGGCTCAGTAGTTGTGGCTTGCGGGCTGAGTTGCTCCACGGCATGTGGGATCTTCCCGGACAAGGGATCGAACCCGTGTCCCCTGCATTGGCTGGCAGATTCTTAACCACTGTGCCACCAGGGAAGTCCCACATTGTGTTCAAGTTTAATTACTGGGTTTAAATTGTTTTTTTTAAAGACTGGGCCTATGGTAAAATATCAATAACATGATTGGGTAAACAGGGGACTATCTAATCATCTGATTGTTACTGTAAGAGTTTGGTAATTGTTTCCACTAAAGTGACTGATTTTCGACAGGTTATTTTAGAGTCAGCCTGACTCGGCCCATGTGAGTCCCTCCAGGACTCTAACTGCTCTCCTAAAGGGATGCCAGTAATGCCTTGGGCACACCACCTGCCCCAGCATCAGCTGCTGTTAAAGGCTCTGTGCTCCCAGACGCTGCACCAGGTAAATTACCTGCTTCGTGTTCACAGGGTGCTGCTCTCTACAAGCCAATACCAGCACCTGGAGGCTTGTACAGATGCCGCTGCAAAATGTTGGAAATCCCATGTAAAAGTAGCACTTTCCTTTTTTTCATTTCTTAATGCATGTGTATAAACCTCTAACAGTCTACTACCTCTTAGGGTTTGAAACCCTAAAGACAAACAATATTTCTTTGCCCAATTTACCATGCCTTATAAACTTAGTGGGGAGGGAGACCCAGGAATTAAAGATAGCATATGAAGTTACATACAATGCCATGTGACAGTGAATTGCAGGATTCACTGGAATTGCTTGGAACATGGGATGTTGTGCATTCCAAACTCTGCTAAACCAGGAGGCTTAGAGAGACTGTACTGGAATTCAGGGGTGCAAGATCCATGATTATACCATAAAGATAAGACAACTCTTGACTCGGAAATTACTTAGTAGTCTTGTTCGCTCCATTCAGTTCAAAGCAATTCAATTCCATTCTGTTTCATTCAATTCAATTTAGTGGATCCATTTTCATGGGTGTATATGGCCCACTGTTTCTGTGCCGGACACTGAGGGGGATGCAAAGAAATGTAGAGCTAGGAAAGCCTCTGCTGGTGCTGGTACCACTCCAAATCTACCCTCCCTTCTTCTCCACCCTGCTCTGCACCCTGGAAACCTGGTTTAGATGGACCACATCACTGTACTTCCTTGTCCTGTGGCTTTGGATTTGTTCAGGCAATGGAAGACACCAACAGGAGATGGGGGTGGAGAGGAGGGAGAAGTTCAGGTATTCATTCCCTGACTCCCTGCTGAACTGCAGGTTCATATCAGCTTTGCTTCTGCTCAGGTATCCTTCTCTGTGCAGACCTATCTCTGAGTAGATCCTGACCGAGGCACCCTCCTGTTCCCCTTTGTGCCTTGGGGTGGTAAGTGATTCCTTAGGTACATGTCTTAGGATGCTGTTCCACCCTTGCTGCTTTCCTTAGGCTGTGCCCACAGTTTGGAAAAAATACACCTTTTATTCAATTCTTTTTGATTATTCAGCTTGTGTCCTGCAGAGGACCATGCCAGATACCCTTAAGCAGCCTTCAATCCAAGTTTAGGAATTCGTTTATAGTTAAATCCTCATTATGTATTTATTATTCTGGGTTAAGTGACTAGGTGCTAGGTCTTGAGGATATAAACCCATGTAAATATGGCAGATGCAATTCTAACTCTCAGTGGAACCATGGCCTATGAGAGAGCACAGAAATTAAATCAGTGATTGCAAAATAGTATAATGAGTGTACGACAGGTGATGGAAGGGTCCATGGAGCCCTTGCCCTGTCTCAGGAGGGGGACCTCCCTGAGGGATTGTAATAGATTAGACTGCAATCTGAAGAATGGGCAGACACTGATTAGGTGAAGGGGGAGGCAGATGTGATAGGACTGGGCGTGGCGGAGCATACATTGGAAAAAGGGAACACGTGTGTGGAGACCTAATGGGGAGAGTGTGGCTAGTTGGAGATGGGTAAACCTTCAGTGCAGCTAAGATGGGAGAGGAAGTGGAGGACCAAATGAAGGTAGACACTAAGGAGAAACCAGATGCCATTTCACAGCCCCGTGAGTAGCTTTGGAGCTTACCCTCAGGGTGCGGGAAATCACTGAAAGGTTTTTAAGCAATTGGGTGTGGGTTTTAGAAGGAGTCCTTGGGCTGCAGGGTGGAGAATGAGTTGGAGGAGAGTGGGAGGCAGGGAGCTGGAGGGTGAGAGCTCATGGGGACAGGAATGAAGAGAAATTGAGGTGTCCAGAGGCACTTAGTTGCCTGCTCTGTATTCTAACTCTTTTTCCTCTCCCCATGATGGGTAAGCCCCGGAGACCTCTATCCTGAATGGCTTAGTTGCTAGGATAGAAGCCTCAGAAACAAAAGGCTCTGGCAACATCAGAGTGGCGGAGAGGAGAAGGGGTGCAGAAGAAGTGGGTGTACAGGCAGATCTTGCAAACCAGGGAGCCATGTGAAGAGGGCTCTGCGGGTTCCACCAGTGGAGCCTCCTGGGCTCCTTGCCCCTCAGAGAGGAAAAGCTGTGTCCATAAGAAGGAGAGCAGGGGGTATCCCAGGAGCCACCACGTCCTTCCCCACCTCAGCCTAGAAAGATCAAGTGCAGACCACGGCCCCCTCTCCATCTGAGGGCCTCTAAACTGGGGCATTGCCTGGTGTTGGAGCTGGAGAGAGCCCCAAAGCAGAGAACAGACTCTGTTTTAAAATGAAAAGACTGAGTTTCCAAATCACTGAAAGAATCCAGAAATTATGGACTCTGCCTAGGGTATCAACATGGGAGGGAAAAGGGAGATTTGACAAAATAAGATAAGAATGAAATGATTTCTTATTTATGCCCCATTGAGTTTAAAATTCTCAATAAACACACACACGAATACATACAAACTTAAATGTGCAAAATTAAAAAAATCATTTATGTGTATGTATATATATATATATACATGTGTGTATGTATAGCAATATATGTGTTTATATGTATGTACATACACACACATTGTCCTGTAGATACTCACTGTAAAAATTTGGAAAATATAGACATGTATAAACAAAGAAGATGAAAATTATCCTATCACCTAATAACTGCCTTGCGTTTTATCATATAAATGTAATGTATTTTTAAAACACTTCCCCACTGAGACAAGTTATAATGACATTTTTTAAGGTGTTTGTTACATATTATTAAAGTCTTTGCTACAGAATTACTCAGTGCATTCAGTGTTGTAATAGTATTGATACAACTAAAAAACTTTTGTCAATGTGGTGTGTGAAAATAGAAACTCATAGTTTATTTAATTTGTATTTCTTTTATTATTAGAGAACCTGTATTTTTAAATTAGATGTATTCTTCCCCTATCTATTACTTCTGTGATTTGACTGTACGACTGTTGACTATATTTTTATATTGAAGTGTTGATTAATTTTTCTTTTAGAAGAAATATGTATATACTAAGACTATTTATCTTGCATAATGTATTTTGGAAATATTTTTCCTGTTTGTCTTTGGATTCAATTCATAGTACTTTTTGTGCTACAGATGTTTTTAATTGGTATGCAGTCAAATATATCAATAATGTCCTTTAAGATGCTTCCTTTGTTTAGCTTAGAAAGGCTTTCCCCACCCTGAGATCAGAAAAATCTTGCCTATATTTTATTCTACTTGGTTATTGCTTCATGTTTAAACATTGAACTCTTGAATCTACCTTGAATTTATGTTGATATATGTTCAGTGGCAGAAATTTACCCCTCCCTCCCATAGTTAAACCGTTTATTATCAAGTAAGGTTTATTAAAAGTGTTTTCTGATTTAAGTCCATTAAGGGTATATTTCTTCCCCCATTGTAGAGGATGGATATGATGTGGGGTAAAGAACATAGACTTGGCATTCCAAACGATCTGGTGTTGCATCATCTTGTTTTTCTAATTTGTTAGCTGAGACACAAGACAATTTACTTGAAATTCTCATTTACTTCATAGTGTTAAATAAGCCTAATAGTATCCCAGATGGCTATGAAGAGGATTCAATGAGATAAGGGGTCTATAATACTTCATTAGTAAGTGTTAAAGCATTTGGTTTTATGCTTTTG
>NW_021703770.1:16419287-16420307 GCF_005190385.1 Monodon monoceros | reverse complement strand
TGAGTATATGCAACACTTGGACTAGTGCTTGGCACTGAGTAGGTGATCTAAAAATATTAACTAAATGAATGAATAAGTTATGTTATGTTTCTTTTCTTAAACAACCCATAAACACAGAGGAAAAATTCATTCAAACAATGGTGTGACTGAATAAGTCATTAAAATCTTTTAGTCTGGTCACCTTGTTAAAACAACGTTCTGATCTTCAGACTGTTTGGCTGTGTATGGAAGAGAGTGTGTGTATTTGTAGTGAGAAGTTATTGCTTATTTAGACCAAAGAGCCAGCCAGCAAGGGGTCTAGTTCCTACACCAATACCTACTGCAAGAAAAATGTCCCCACTTTCAACTTCTTTAGGTTGGCTTTGGCACTTGATTCAACTTGATTTCTGGCTAGGAGGGGAAGGAAGACTCTTTGGCAATGGCAGGACATTTCAGAGGAAAAGTTAGGCTTCTCTATTTTGCTCTTCATTCAATAGCTACATTTTGAATGTTTATAACACACAAACCAATACATTCGACATCCCAGCCAGGAACCTACAGTAGATGTAGTTACCATTCAATACACACATACCTAGTGTTATTGTGTTTCACAGATACTGCGTTTTTTACAAATTAAGTGTTTGTGGCAACCCTGAGTTGTCAGATGATGGCTAACATCCTTTAGCAATAAATTGTTTTTAATTAAGGTATGTACATTTTTTTTTTTAGACACAATGCTATTGCACACTTAACAGACTACTATAGTGGAAACGTAACTTTTATATGCACTGGGAAACCAAAAAATTCATGTGACTTGCTTTATTGTAATATTCGCTTTATTGTGGTGATCTGGAACCAAACTTGAAATATCTCTGTAGTGTGCCTATATATTCTTTGTAGACAGCTTTATTGAGATGTAATTTACATACCATACAATTCACCCGTTTTAAGTGTATAATTCAATGGTTTTTAGTGTGCTTACAGAGTTACGCAGCCATCATCACAATAGAATTTTGGAATATTTTCATTACCCCCAAAAGA
>NW_021703770.1:16414352-16419277 GCF_005190385.1 Monodon monoceros | reverse complement strand
AGAAGTGACATGCATCATTTCTGAACAGAAACTTTTAAGAGCCAGCTTGTGTTTTTGCAACATCTCTTTTTTTCTTTGCCAGGAAATCATCAATAACCCAGGTAGGAAAAGTGACATATAATTTATTGTCCAAACCAGGCATTTTTGAAAGTGAGAAGATGAACTCTTGAGAGTGAAAAGATAAGCTATTAATAATTACTCTGGGACATAGACATAAGCTAGGACTGTGTTGGATAAACTGGAATGTGGAGTCCAGATAGAGGCTGCTTTGTCACCTTGGTTTCTGGAGAGAAGATGGCAGGGAGCAGGGCCAGAGCCGGCCCATAATGGACACACATGAGAGAGAAATCACCCTCTGTAAGTCACTAGGATTTTGGGGTCCATTGTTACTACAGCACAGCTCAGCCAACTGGTAACAGAAGTTTAATCAATACAGCTGATTGATGCAGAAAACTCATTGAAAAGTGGCCTTCTGTTGGCCTGAGTAACTGGGTCATTCAAGTGACTGCTGAACACTAAAGATATGTTCAGAGGTTTCTGGAGTTACTGGCAGCTTCTTCCAATTTAAAACAAGGAAAGCTATCCCCTACTGTCTAAATGGGCCTTGTTATTATGTCCTGGACAGACCAAATTTGAGAGTACCTGCATCACCCAAAATATCATTCCCAGGGATTTCTTTTGTAAACATTGATGTTGATTCATTTGACCAGTTTACTCTGGCCAAAGCTGATAGAATCATGGTAGAGACTCAAGTGTGAGCAATCTGCAGGCTGGCCAGCAGCCTACTTAGTGGCATTGTGTAAATGCTTTGCTAATCAGACAAGATGTTACCACTGGAGTGTTCAGATCCTCCCTGGAAAATATCTGACCTAGATACATGAGGAGATAATGTAATGAGTTTGCAGAAGTTGAAAGTCACACAGAAAAAGGGGCAAAGGATATAATTGAGCCATGCTAACAGTGGTTAATAGAGCATGGTTTAGCAAACTTGGGCTGCTGAAAATACAAGCAATTTACTTGACTACTAGAGATGTTGCTAAGTGAAATCTATGTATATCCTGATCTTGGTGAGGCCGTCATGGTGGTTCTTCCTGGGTTCCCATGAAACTTGACTTCCCCTCTTCCTTGCTCTCCCTAATGCTGGTAGCACAGATAAGATCCTCGTCAGTCTTCCTTCTATGCGTCCTTTCAATGCCATCCCTTCCCCTTTCCAAAATATGAACCAGTATGTCCCTGTTCTTGAAACCACAAAATGTTCTAACACAGGCCAGAAAGGACAACAAAGGCTAATTACAAATATCGTAATTGACAATAGCAAAACCACACATGTAAAGTTAAAATTCCTGTCTATTTTGAGAGTGGAGCTTCTGGGTCCAACTTGGCGAGAACCTTGCACCATTTGCCTTCCCCTAAATGAAACTGCTTTGCATTGGAATGGACTTTTACTTTGTCTGAATTTTGTTTTGTTTTGTTTTGAGGGGTTGGCTCGAATCTCCTCATAAAAAAAGTATTTCCTCTTACTTCATGTGGTTTGTCCCACATCCAGAGAGTATCCTTTTATATTGTTTCTGAGCCAATATTTCTTTTTCTTATGTCTTTAAAGCTGTTGCTTAGAAATGCTGTGGCTCTTTCCTCCTGGCCTCAGTTAGGAAAGGGATTCTTGTACCCTAGAACTTCATTAGCATGTGAATTAACTCTTGCAGCACACAGAGACTTAGGTCATTGGTTAGCTTGTTGATCTCTTTCAAGCCCTATAGTATGTTAGAATAGGAAGTAATGCCAGAGATCCTTGGGTTTAAGAGTACTGAGGAGTAAACTTACACCTTTATAGCCACGTGGCTAGTGAACGGCATAGATGGAGTAACGCTCAGGTGTATGGCTTATTAATGCAGTGCTATTTCTCCAAATCAGATTCTTATTCTCCTTTGCAACTTTTACATTTGTTTAATTCATGCTATGTATACTTTCCTTCAGATACCTTTTCTAATCTTCATAAAAGCTATATATGCCAGGTAAAGTGCCAAGCACTGGGGTTACAAAGATAAAGATAACACAACTTTTACTCCTGAGGAATGGCAGGAATTGAAAAATAGATATCACAATTCAATGTATCAAGTGCTGTGGGAACTCAGAGTAGAAATCAACCAACTGGGCTGCTGGGAGTGGGAAAAAAGAGCTTTTGTAGAGGAAGTTACATTTAGCAGTATTTTGAAGAATGTGTAAGAGATTGACAGATGGGGTAGGATTGGGAAGAGGACGGAAGAGCAGCTTGTACAAAGGATCATGAAAGGAATGGTGCTGATGTCAGGTTGGCAGAAGTATAGACTGTGATAAGAGAAGTGAGCTAGATGCACTTGGAAAAGAAGGTCAAGAGAGTGTCAGGCCTGACCTGTCATTTAAGGAGTTTGGAGTTTATTCTACAGGAAATGTAGATGAGAGATCCCTAAACAAGGAGAAAGGAGAGGTAGAAACAGAGGGACCAGTTGGGAAGATGGTACATACAATTATAAGGTAAAAAGTTCCAGCTCTCCCAAACTACCAGTGGTAGGTAAGGTTTGAGGCAGGGGGCTAAACTCAATCAATCTTGAAACAATGTATTATGGGTTGAAGGGGAGAAGAGGATGAAAGATAACTGAGGATATGAATTTTGGGGACCTGTGTGGATGATGTCAGCACACTGTGAAAAAAAGGAGCGGAAAGAGCAACAAAGTTTTGGGCAAAAATGATCGGAGGTTTAGATCTGTCCTAAAGAAGGTGATGCTGAAGTGGTAGTTATAATTATTTGATTCTCATTTGCTGAAAAGGATCAAAATAAGATCTGGATTGAAGGAAGCAGAAATTAACATTTTAGTTTTGGTTCTAAATTTAAAAGGAGAGAAATAAAGATACTTGAGTGTTCTTCCAAATTTCCCAGGTTAGGTCACATAAAAAGGAAGGAGAAAAGGAATTTAGGGCAGTTTGTACAGTGGCTAAGCATAGGAAAGGACCTTAGCTTAAAAACTGCATGGTCTTTAAGTTAATCACCTCTCTGCAATACATTCCAGGACTGTGATGAGGATTAGTAGAGACATCAGAAAGGAAAGTGTCCTAGACAACATAGGCTCTGCTCCATTGTGGTAAGCAGACAAACAAAACTCCCCAAATTGCAGTGGTTTAAGATAACCAATGTTTTCTTTCACTTAATAACTTTATGAAAAAGATAGATCATCTTCATTTTGTGGATAAAGAAACAGACTTGTTCAAGAGCATACAAGAGGGAAAGCTCTGAGATCTCTCATACTCCAAAGGCTGGGTATTCTCTTTCCATTCCATTGTGCAGAAATGCCTCTCACAAGGAGGACACCCCCAGTCCCAGACTATGTGCTCTTGGCCAGAATGGAGCTCTGAAGCTGAAATATCTACACTATTTTCTTTGTGTTTCCTAACTGTGAAGTTCTTCCCTGGGCAGAGAGGGAGGAGAGAATTTATCTCCCACCTCCTCTGTCTCATTGTTTCCCAAGGAGGAGGGCAGGGTAGGCCAGTGTCCACAGAGTTGACAGGGTAAGTTGACATATTTGGGTTTAAATCCTGATTAGCTGCTTGTCAGCTGTGTGGACCTAGATAAGATACTTAACATCTCTGTATCTCACTTTCCTTGGCCTCTGTAATGGGAGTACTAATGGTATTTATTTCAAATGTTTATTGTGAGGATTAAATGAAATAATACACCTAGAGGCCTTAGCACATTGCTTAATGTAGAGTAAATAATCTGTTCATGTTTGCCACTATTATGATGACTGTTTTAGAAACTCTTGACCTCTTGCTTTCCATTTCTTTACATGATGATTTCCACAAAGCATTGACCAGAGAAAGCTGAACTGCAGACAGTTCAGCTTATATTTATAAGTGTTTTTTTGGAAAAAGGTGGTCTTGTGGGTATGGAGTATGAAAATGTTCTGTGTGGATGGGTGAATTCCAATCATACTTATGTTTATTCTAAAGTCACAGAGTTGGTTATATGGACTCCATGAGTCTTAATTAGAGGTGTGAAGAAGGATGTGGATTTTTTTGTGTGTATTTTTTATGGAGGTGTAAAGTACATTTCGTAAACTGAACAAATCTTAAGTTACAACTTGATTAGCTTTTACCTAAAGTGAACGTATTTGTGTAATACTCAAGTGATACTCCCGATAAAAACAGAGAATGTTGCCCATACCACAGAATATCCCCATGCATCTCCTGGTCAGCCCCTTCCTCCACCAAAGGTAACCACTCTGTTGGCTTCTATTGCCCTAGATTAGTTTTTCCCCTCTTTGAACTTTATAAAAAAGGAATCATGGAACATGTATTTTTGATCACTATTATGCTTGTGAAGTTCATCCATGCCATTGTGTATAGCAGTAGTTTATTCCTTTTTATTGTTGTTTGATATTCTATCATATGAATCTACCACCATGATTTTATTTTCCAATGTTTATGAGCTTTTGCATTGTTTTCTCATTTTTGGCTATTACAATGACTGCTTTGAATATTCTTAAATATACCCTTTTCTCTTATGTGGACACATTCCTCTCTATTAGGAATATACCCTGGAGAGGAATTGCTGGGTAATGAATATGTGTGTCTCTTCAGGTTTAGTAGATAGCATCGAATAGTTTCTAAAGTAGTGACAATTTTCACTCCCACCAGTGAGATAGGAGAGTTCCAGTTCCCTATACTCTCTAACACTGATCCATTCCATTGTTACTGTTAAATTTTAGCCATTTTAATTGGTATGTAGAACTTTTTGACTGTGATTTGAATCAGCAGTTCTCTAATGCCTTGTGATGTTGAGCATCTTTTCATGTGCTTATTGGAATTTAGATTTCCTCGTTTATGAACTATCAAAGTTTTTTACCTATTTAAAAAACTTGGGTTGTCCTTTCCTATTAATATAAAGTAGATTT
>NW_021703770.1:16412961-16414252 GCF_005190385.1 Monodon monoceros | reverse complement strand
TAGGAGAATTATATAATCAGTTCTAGGATTCCAGAGAGAAAAATAACTCCAGTTGTAATGTGGCAAATGGATCAGAGAAGAAAGGGACCAGAGACAAGGAAAACTATCAGGAAATAGTTAATAACGTCCAAGGGTAAGAAGTTGGGGCTCCAGGCTACAGATAGAAAGGAGACAGATGGAAGACACTGCAGTGGCCTTCCTTCTTTGAAAATGAATTGCCAAGAGTGCACGTATTTCTTTTTTTTAATTTTTAAAAACCACTTTATTGAGAGGTACGATTGACATGTAAAGATCTGTATGTATTTAATTTACACAACATGATGAGTTTGGGGATAAATATATACCCGTGAAAGCATTAAGGCTGTAAACATGTCCATCACTTCCTAAAGTTCCCTCCTGCCCCTCTTTAGTAGTGTGTGTGTGTGTGTGTGTGTGTGTGTGTGTGTGCACCCGTGCGCTAAGAAAACTTAACATAATATTTACCCTCTTAGGAAATTGGGTGGATGGCTTATAAATATTCATGCAGCTCTCCTGGAGAACTTAATGCCAAGATTAGAAAGATTGTTCTTGTGCCTTGCCAAGCAATGAACAAGCACAGACCCCCCACTAACAAGATCCACAGGGGAGCTGTCAGCAAGGTACAATCATGGCTGTCATGGTGGAGAACAGAAGGACCTACCCTGAGCTGCCCATGTTTGTTTCAGTCAAACTGCTGGGCTGCTGAGATGTAGATGGGTCTGAAACACCTAATCCTTGCCAAGAGCTGGGCAAACTCACCCAGAAAATCTTTTTACATAATTTCCATAAAAGACTAAGGAAAGCATCAATTTTTAAATTGATAGATGGGTAGGAAGCAGGAAAAAAAAATTTTAATGCCCTTGGAGGATCTGTTTAAATACCCAAAGCATCATTTGTCTAGGAGGAATTTTTTTTAAATCATAAAATTTTTGATACAAAAATATATGACAATTATTAAAACACTGGTTTCTGGCCATAATTCAAATCAATATAACTGCAGCACTGGAACAAAGTTGTATAGAAAGATTTTGGTTCAAATCATGATTCTGCAACTTACTGTTAATCTGATCTGAGACAAGTAATTTAGCCTCTCTGAGATTGTGTTTCCTTGAAAATGAACATAATTTTATTTGCTTTGCAAACTTCCCAAAATCATTATATGGGGCAGGAGATGAACAAGTACACAGCAAGCCTTGAGGGGCTCCAAAGTGCTCTAAAAATCAAAGATCTTATTAGCAGTGCTACATACCTTAGTGGTCTGTAATTTTTAATC
>NW_021703770.1:16403325-16412861 GCF_005190385.1 Monodon monoceros | reverse complement strand
GCTAGCTGGATTGCAGCTCGGAAAATTGAATACTTAGCTTTCTTGTCTCTGTGTTAGAGCAAATCAAAGGAGAATCAGTGTTGAGTGAACCAATTCTAGATTAAAGCAAGGATGGGAGAGAGAAGACATCAGATATTTAATGAGCTATTCATTTATGTTATGTTTATTTCCACAGTCAGATGAGGGACTAGGGTTCAGGGAAACTGCCAACAATTACCCAAAACGTAAAGGTAGGAGTCCAGCCCAAGTCATTCCAACTGCAACATTTTTGCTCTTAAAAAGAACTTTCCTTGCTTTGGACAAGAATGTGGAGTTTCCCTTTAAGCAACTCAAGCCAGAGTAATGGTCTCCCCAGGTCCCCACTTCGGGCCGGTGGGGGTGGCCAGGGGCAGTCGAAGACGGGCGTACGTGCGTGCGTGCGTGAGAGCGTGTGAGTCCACGGGGCAGGCCGCGCGCGCCGCGAGTGTTTCAGCCCGGACCCCGGCTCGTTGTGCTCGCCTCACGCCGGCCCGAGTTGGCGGCAGCGCTAGAGGCCCCAGGCTTCTGACCACAAAGAGGGAGCCGGGGGCCGGACGGGAGCGCGGCGGCTGCAGCTGAGGCCCAGGCCAGGCCCCCTCCCCTCAGCCTCCCGCCTGCCCGTCTGCCCCGCCCCCGCCGGCGGCGCCGCGCCCCTCCCCCAACCGCCAGACTAGCGCGGTGCGGGGGCCGCGGCGCGAAGACATGGGGGAGAAGCTGGAGCTGAGGCTGGAGTCGCTCTTGGGGACCGAGCCCGCCGTCTACCCGTGGCCGCTGCCGGTCTACGCAAGTGCCGCCCGTCCCCTCCTCCCGGATCCCCGCCCCTCTTCCCCCACGGCGCGCGCTAATCCCACTGAGAAACGGAGCGACTCGAGTCGCCAGACCCTCTTTGGAGCCCCCCTTCCCGCCCCGCCGTGGTTCTCCGCGGCAGTTTCCAGCCCCCGCGCGCAGGGTGGGCAGAGGGGAGCCGGCGCCGGCCGGGGGGCACAGACTCGGCCGCGGGGACCCCGCGCTTCCGAGGGGCGCCCGAGCCGGTCTGCGGTTGGCTCTGCAGGGCTGGGGACCCCGGTCCCCCCGGGCCTGGACTGCCGGCGGGCTTGCCCTTCTGTACTTTAGGATCTGACATGTAGAGTTTCTTTTTCCTGGTAGTTTATTCTTAGCGCTGTCAACGTGCTTATTTTTTTTTAATTTTTTTTTATTTTTCAGGACACCCTTTCCTCCCTCTCTCCAGTTTTTTTGTGTTTCTGTTTTGTTTTGTTTTAGTTAGGCATTTTGTTCCTCTGATCTTGAGTGGGTGGGCTGGCAGGACACTTGGAGAGGAGGCGTTCTGTCCCCTGATCTTGAGTGGCCTTTGGAAAATGACAGGCCAGACGGAAATTTACACAGGCGTCCGGTGATTCCAGAAATGCAGGGTGTCCGGCTAGGTGGGCTCCCGGCCTCTCGTGCCCCGTGGCGGCGTGGTGCGCGTGTTCCTTGTGTCAGGGTTTACGCTTGGGCCCCGCAGCCCACCTTCCGAAGGGAAAGCGCAGCGGGCGCCTTGGGCCGGCGCCTTTGGGGCGCCCTTTGGTGCGCTCGGCTTGCGGGGGACCGGCCTCCAGGCGACCCGGCGGGGAAGCCCGCGTGACCCGGCCCTCGCGCGGGCTCTGTGTGTGTCAGTTTGTGGAAAGTGTGTCGCGGCCGGGGTCGGGGTCGGGACGCTGGGACCACCTGGGAGCCGATGTAGAGGGATATGATTTCCATTTTCAAGGCGCATTCATCCTATGCAGGGAGACAGCCTAACATAAAATTTGCCTAACAAAAAATATATTAACAGGTGGAAAGACTATCTCCCAGTTGAACAGCGGATGCCTGGGACTCGTTGCATTGCTTTCAAAGTTCCTTTAAAAAAGGTGAGCAAAAGTTAATACCGTACTCTTCCAGAAATCTGAATTCACCATATAGAGCCCTGGCTCTCAACCCCATCGTACTCCATTTTCCCTTTTTATAGCAAATACTTTTTAATACCTCTTTTACTATCCAGAAATGGGATTCATAGACAAATACAACCAACTTTTGTACTTAATTAAAAAACAAAAAAAAAAACAATGCAATGCCCTAACTATAAATAAAGAATAAAGTAATTTATAAGAAAGTAATATGTATCTCAGTATGTAAATGTTTGGGGATGAGTATACTAGAAATAAAGAAATAGTCAGTTACTTGTACCATGAATGCAATAAACTATGGACTTTGATTGATAACGATGTGTCAGTGTTGGTTCATGAATTCTAACGAATGAAGCACACTGGTATGGCATGTTGATAATGGGGAAGGCTGTGTGGGATGAAGGAAAGAGGGTATAAGTGGGAACTGTGTACATTTTGCTCAGTTTTGCTGTGAATCTCAAACTGCTCTAAAACTAGTCTACTAATTAAGAAAAAAAGTGTGTGTTGCTGACACTTGAATAACCAAAGAGATCAATGGAACAGGGTACATGTATAAGCCAAATACATGAAAGAATATTTAGCAGTGAAAGCCATCCTTCCTATATGTAGATATTCAAGAAGTATTTATTTCTGTGTCTATTTTCAGGCACTCCGCTTGGAGCTGGCAATACAGTGGTAGGCAAAATTGATGTGGTCCCTGCCTTCTGGGAGTTTCGAGTCAGGTTAGGAGACCAACATGAAATAAACAAACATAGAAATAACTATATAGAAGTGAGCTTATTTTCTTCCGTCTAATCTCTCTGGAAGAAAGGATTGTAATATCGCTTGTAAACTGCAGAGGAGGAAACTTTACTTTGAATCTCATATGTTAGCATCCCAGGGTTTGAATAAATGGATAATATAGTAAAGGATTTTAAACGTATGTTCTTCCTTATTTTATTCTTTCAGACAGAGTTTTGAAAATAATCTTGCTCCAGAAGAACGTTTCTCCCCCTTGGATCTCTTAACAAAATCCAAGGACAGAATGAAGAACTTGGGCTGATTATTGACTTACCAAATACTCGCCACTATTACAAGCCAGAGGTAAATGGAAGCCGTAATTGAAAATGACCTTCTTTCTGATACTGTAATAATTCATAGTAGTTCAGTAGTTATCATCTTATGCTAAGGTGAATCCTGGCCTTCTCTCGTGGGTTCAAAAAGGGAAGCTAGTGGTTTCCTTAAATACACATTTGTAATTGCTGTTTCAGAATGAGATTAAAGATATGAATTGAACTATAGTATTTGGCAGTAGGCTCTAGATATGCTTAAGAAATTCTATAAGCTTCCATGTTCTATATTTTGAAAATGAAGTAAACTTTTAGTAGTTACAGTAGTATCCTAAAAAGAAAGAAAGGTATGTCCATTATGTCTTTAGCACTTATGTTAAGCAGTTGCCTGAGCATGTTTAAGCATCAGTGTAAAAGACAATTGTTCTCTAAGTTTTATGCTTCCTTTTCCTGATGCCTTCTGATATAGTACAGAAACCCATCTATTCTCTTGGCCCATGTAGGACATTCCAGTGCAAAAGAATTATCCTCCTTCTGACCTGTTCCATGGCCTTGGGAGACAGTAACACCTAATGTCTTTTAATATTTGTAGAGCAGTTTGCCATTTAGAAAGTTCTTTCATATCCATTGACTTAGTTAATCTTCACAGCAATCCTTTGCTCTTGAAGTGGAAGTAGTACTGATATCTCCTACTGAGTGCTTACCCTGCACTAAGCTCAGAGGATAGACAACTACAATTACTAATTTTCCAGACGATGAAACTGACTCTCGGAAAAGGAAGAATTGAAATTTCAGCTCTGTTATTCCTTTTTTTTTTTTATTGTGGTAAAATGTAGAGAAATCATATTTATTTTAACCGTTTATAAATATGCAGTTCGGTGGCATTAAGTACAGTCACAGTGTTGTGTAACCATCACCGCTGTCTATAACCAAAACTTTTTCATCATCCTCAACAAAAACTCTGTAACCATCAAACAGTAACAACCCCATTTTCCCTCCCACCAACCCTTGGTAACCTCTATTCTATTTTCTGTCTCTGTGAATTGGCCTATTCTAGGTACCTCGTGTAAGTGGAATCTGCAGTATTTGTCCTTCTGTGTCTGGCTTATTGCACTAAACATCGTGTTTTCAAGGTTCATCCATGTTATAGCACGTAACGAAATGCCATTTCTTTTTTGGCTTAGAAAATCCCATTGTGTGTATATAGACCATAGTTTGTTATTCAACGGTTGATTGACACTTGGTTGTTTTCCACCTTGTAGGTATTGTGAATCATGCTGCTATGATCATTGGTGTACAGATATTTGTTCAAATCCCTGCTTTCAGTTCTGTTAGATGTGCAGCGTAGGTAGTAGCAGAGTTGTTGGATCATACGGTAGCTCTACGCTTAAACCTTTG
The DNA here is from genome assembly GCF_005190385.1 of Monodon monoceros. Taxonomy (NCBI): domain Eukaryota; kingdom Metazoa; phylum Chordata; class Mammalia; order Artiodactyla; family Monodontidae; genus Monodon; species Monodon monoceros. Next base: position 16,408,474 of record NW_021703770.1, on the reverse strand, counting down.
AGAAAGTGCGAAACTGTTTTCTACAGTGTCGTCTTGTTTTTAAACAATTATCACAAATTTTAAGCATATACAAAAGTATAAAAATACTGTGAGTGTTCCTTGTATACCCATGAACTCATCCAGCTTTCTTATTTACCAACTGATGGCTGTCATGTTTTATCTATACCCCCACCTGTTTCACCCCATTCCATATTATCTTGAAGCAGCTCCGAGACAACATGTAAATTACACCTGTACGTTTTTGGTACGTGCATTTAAAATATAGGACTTTTATTCCTTAATATCATTTTTTAATATTAAATACCCAGGGAGTGCTCAAATTTGCAGTTGTCTCCTAAACGTCATAAAAAATTGTCTGTAAGAATTTTGCATTAGATCCAAATAAGGTCCACACTTTGCCATGGATTGTTAGGTCTCTGAAGTCTTGTTTAATCTATAGGTTCTCCCTCCATGTCTCTCTCACTTTTTTTTTCCTCCTTGAATTTTGTTTTTAAAGAAACCAGGTAATTTGTCCCATCTAGATGTCGATGATTACATTCCATGTGTTGGTAACATATTCGTCAGTCCTTTTATTTCCTGTAAATTGGTAGTTGATCTGAATGAAGCTTGCATGTTTTGTTTTGGCAAGACAGTTTCATGGGTGATGATGTGTTCTTCCATGGAGAGGTATATAGTTGTGTCTTTCTGTGGTATTAGCAGTCACTGATGATTCATACCCACATCCATTAATTCAGTTGAGGCTTCAAAGAATGGTGAATTCTGTTGTTCTTTTTTTCACTTATTAGCTGGGTATATTTGTACGAGGAGAAGATTCCCCTCATCAACTGTTTGGTTGCTCAGTTGTAGAGGCATGATTCTCTTCTTTTATTTAACAGGTTTCAAAATAATGAGTTGATTCACAAATATCCTCCAGTGTTGACCAGTTTTGTAAAATTTTATTTATTCCTATCACCGTGGACTCCGTTACAGTTATTATTCTAACTGAGGCCCTATCTTTGGCCAGTTGGAGCTTCTCGGTGACTCCTGAGTCCTTTTGACATGACATCAGTTGTTTCTAGACTTTTTCAGTGGTCAGAGCTAGGAAATATGTATGTTTGTTTTTAATATTTTTAAAATATGTCATAGGTTCCTACTGCTACTTTCCATTTAAATTCAGAACGAGAGAATTTTCACTTATCCTTTTCTGTCTTCTATTGATAGTCTACTTTCTCCCACCTCAAGAATACCAGTTCTCAACAATGCCTGAAATTGCCTCTGTTTCCTAATTCGAATCCAAGTTCTTCTGACTCTATTCTACTACTCTCCTTAAATCACAGCCGCCTTATGGCCCTTGAAATGTAAGATAGAACATAAATGTAGGTAGAACTGTTTATATCATTTTGAGTTACATGTGCATTCATTCACATAGATTTGCTTTTCCTTTTGCATGCCTGGTAACTGTCCGTTCTGCAGTTTTAATGAAAATCAAGTGATAATTACTGGTTAAAGCAGCTTTGGAAAAAATGGCTCTCATCAGAATGACTGACATACAAAGTTTAATGTACTCTCCTGGTTTATATTCTGCCTTCTCTAATTAATTTTTTATTCTTTCCCTACAAAGGAAATAATACATATTTTCATGGTTTTGCCTTATAGGAATTACCAGAAACTATTCCTTATTTAAAAATTTGTACAATTGGGCATCAGGTGTCAGATGACGACACTAGTTTTAAATTCCAGTGTGCTGTTAATGGGTTTCTGAAAGAACATAAAGATAACGGTAAGTTGCTTTTGTGTTTGTTTTTGTTTTTCCTTTACCTGAACTTTGGTATGCATTTTGAGTGGGGTTGGGGATTTTTAACATTTTTAATAGTTCTGACATTAGTGTCAAGTTGTGTTTGGTAGCATTAAGGTGGAAATGTCAGATGGTGCTAATAGAGTACGGTGTTTTTCCTGTTTATGGTCACAAACAATTTAGTTTGGAAAGTGATCTTTGTGAGAAATATGAACTGAGCTAGCTTACTTATCTCTTTTTTAAAAATTTGAATGGAAAATACATAAAAACATACAAATGTTCTTTTGTCCTGTTTATTGGTTGAGAGGTGGAAGAAAAGGTTTAGACTCTCAGGTTCTTAGCGTACATAAAAGAGAAAACAAAAAGCAAAGGTTCAGAGTGAGACAGATCCCTAGAAGCAAAACAAAACAGAGTGGACCAGGTAGAGTGGCTTCCTCATCATATATGTGTTTAAGATATTTTTGCTGCTTTTACCCTTCGGGTGCAAGTGAGGAAGAACACTACCACCTCTTACTCTTATCTTCAGACAGGAAGAACTTAAAAGGCTGGTGTTTTCTTGTTTCCGCTTTAAGATCTACTCTGTTGATAGTAGGTCTTAATAGCGTGTGAATTTTAAGGATCCACTTGCCTTTTTCTAGCATCTAACTATCAGAAGGAACATGGTGTTTGCCATGTTTTAAGACTGAGGAATCTTTTGTCTTTGGAACACCACTGACGCCCATGTGAAAGTGTTCATTTTGTCCTCTTTCTAAATTTAGCCTGAGGAGTGTGCACTTTATTAAATCAATGTAACAGACAGTAAATATTCCGTGTATATATAAAATGATGCACGTATATACATAAAACAAGGAGTAGGGGAGAGGGAATAGAGATGGAGGTGGGAAGATAGGGGATAGGAGGCGAGAGAGAGAGGGAGAGACTGGAATTTCAAGATAAATTTTCATTCTATAACCTGGTTGCTTAATGCAGGTACTAGCTCTTAAATATCTTCAGCCCTATTCACAGATCTTCCATGTACTTTAGCTTTAAAACTTGAGAGGCTTGGCCTGTCCTGTGATAACCAGGGTGTCTAGAAAGGAGGCAAATTATCTGATTTGTTTAAACTGTAGTCACAGGAATGTTACCTCTTAAGCTGTTAGGGCGCAGCTGCCGGCCTACTTACTTCCTCCAGGCTCCTTTGTGTGTGTTCTGTCTGTTCCGCGTGGGCTAGAAGATCCTTACAAGTGCATAAGAACACGTTTGTAAACCTTGATTGTTCACATGTTATACCAAGTGTAGTCCATTGCATATGCTGACTCCTCTGTGGGTCTTCTGCATGCAGTGGGCTAACTTCACCATGCTGTCTGCCATTGCAGTCTCAGGACCTTAGTTATGATCCTTTGGTGACTTCCTCTGCTGTAAGGCCCTCCCACAGATGCCAGGCTCACTGATAATGAGGAGAAGACTATACTATGCACTCCCTAGAATTGGTAGAGACTCAGAAAATGAATTGTTTCAGTAAACACCGAGAGCCTTATAGGTTTGTTGTTAGGGCACGGGGATACAGAGGTGAGTAGAAGTCTTTGTTCAGTAGCAACTTACAGTTCTCTAGGAAGAGAAACATGTAGTGAGTATAAGTGGGTTAATTATGATAAAAGAATCAAGTGCAGCAGGAATATAGAGGAGAAATTGAGGAAGGCCTGACTGAGGAGACAGCGTTTGAGCTGGGCTTGGGGGAAGAGGATTTTGCCGGAATGAGGAAAGGACAGCCCAGGCATTGGGGACAGGTACAAAAGGCCCAGGGCTTGAACTTGTGCTCTGGAGGGGCAGCCTCTGGTGTGACTAGAGGGTAGTGTGAAAGGGCAAAGAAGTCATACATTCATTTTCAGCAAATATTTGTATAACACCTTCTAAGTTGAAGGCACTGTTCTAGGAAGTAGGAAGAGAACAAAGTTCTTGCCCTTACGTACTTTCCATTCTAGTGGGGGAGAGAGATGAATAAATAAGTCAATATGTGGAGTGTCAAGCGGTGGTAAATGCTTTGGAGAATAACAAAAGAAGATGAAGAGGTGAGGGAATGTGGTAGGTGATCAGGGAAGTCCCCTCTATTAAGATGTCGATTGAGCAGAGCCTTGCAGTGAGAAACAAGCCATTGGATATCTGGGAGAGTGGAGATGGGGTGGGAGGGTGTGTTCTGGGAGAGTGGAGATGGGGTGGGAGGGTGTGTTCTGAAGCAGAAGGAATAGTAGGTGCAAAGTCCCTGAGGCACGCCTGTGCTTGGCATGTTTGAGGAATAGTAAGGAAGCCAGTGTGGCTGGACAGGGGAAAGTGAGTGAGGGCAGGGCAGTAGAGAATGAGATCAGGGGAGGCTGGCAGGGCAAAGGAGGGAGGTGGATGACGTAGGTCCTTGTAAGTCATAGTTTGAACTTATAATTCAGTTGGAGAGACAGACTGATATTTGTTTATAAAGAGTTCTCAATGCTGTGCTAACAACCTGGGCTGTATTCTGTGCTAAGTGAAGATGTTCAAGCAACAGAGCAATCCAGCCAAGTTTATATTTTAGAAAGATAACAGCGTCACTATCCAAGACACATTGTAGACTATGTATGTAGTACGTGTATAGTGTGCTGCTCTTCTATAAACTACAGGATACCTGTTACGTACAAATACTTACATACAAGATACAAGTGTGAATGTAAGCACTTGGGAAATATCTGAAAGAACCACACAAGAAACTGGGAGAGTCGGACAACTTTCCATGTCCCGTATGATTGGAATTCTGAAGGGTACACACACGAACTAATGGACGTGTGCTACCAGCCTCCAGCTAAGGAGGGAAATTGCAGGCATCAGAATCCTCTTTACCGATCAAGCGCGTTAATCCGCCTGCGTGATGACAGTCATCTCGACACGCCACGCGGTGGCTCATGCGCGGTAGAAGGAGGTCCGCGAGCTGCGTGGGCTTGTGCCTAGGCGCCTGTGGTTCGTGGCCTTGTGCTGGCACTGGGGATGCCGGGTTGGCGACTTTGGCACTCCTGGCGGGGGTGACATGAGCCAGTTCGTCGGCCACGAGGAAGGGCGGAAAGCACATCCCGGAAAGGTAATACGCCTTGGCCCCTGGGCGTTGCCGGTGGAGCTCAGAGCCCCTGGGCCTGGGCTTCCGTCTCTTGTGCTGTCGCCTGTCACAGTGGCCCCCGTGCGCTGGCCCGTCCGCGCTGTGCTAGGGGGTGCTGGTCGTCTCGCGGCTCAGTTCATAGTAGCTGAAAGGGACAGTGTGTGATGTTCTGATTTCTCCCCATCGTTTTAAAAGGGAGGCTCTGGCCATTGCTCCTTGGGTAAAATGCAGCGGGACTGCTTTTTAAGATGGGACTGTCAGTGTTGGGGACCCTCCTTAAT
>NW_021703770.1:16400744-16403225 GCF_005190385.1 Monodon monoceros | reverse complement strand
TAGGTTATCTCATTTAATCTCCACAATAAAGGGTGTGTTATTGTCACCATTTTACAAATGGGAAAGTAGAGGCTAAGAGAGATGAAATCATTTGCCCAAGAACGCTTGACTGGTAAGATATTTAAGAATTCAGATTTAAGCTGTATTTTTATAATGAAAGTCCCTGTCACAGTTTTGAATTTTAGGATTAAGAATTATTCACTTTAAGGGAGGGTGGGAGAGAGACGCAAGAGGGAGAAGATATGGGGATATATGTATACATATAGCGGATTCACTTTGTTATACAGCAGAAATGAACACAACATTGTAAAGCAATTATACTCCAATAAAGATGTTAAAAAAAGAATAATTCACTAAAATAGGCCTCTATTTTATTTTTATTTATGAATAACAACTTATATTTTCAATTATTTGAATATTCTAGTACCATTAATAAATTATTTTTGTTGTATTTCATAGGCTCCAGAATACAAGCATGAATGTGAAATAGAGCTTCACTGTATAAAATATAGGAAGAATAACTTTTAAACATACGCTGAACTCAATGGTAACCATATATCCATGGATAGGTAACTTTTTAGGAAGACGTATCATGATAATAGGGGAAATTCTGGAAGAGTTCTTATACCTTGCTTGGAACATCAACTCAATAGGGAGAAATGTAATACACTAGTAAGTCAAGTGTCGTCCTATAATTACAGGGACACATATAGTCCCAATGGTCCCAGGGCTGACTTTTCCCTAAAAAAAGTAGTTGGGCTGGATTTTGGTTGTCAACTTTGCACTGCTGTCACTCACTTCTAAGGTTTTCTCTGCATTCAAGAAGCATATTTGAGCAAGATTTCTTTACAAGATAGTTATGAGTTAGGATTTCCCAATGATAGGTATTTGAACAATACTTGGAAGGTACAGAGAAAGGAAGGCTGTTATTCTCAGGAGATTATTGAAACTTTGCACTCATGATGGCGTCTCAGACATCTCTTTCAGCTCCTATTTTGCGGCTTGGATGACCAGAAATGGTAGCTTTTCAGACTTCTCTGCAAGCTACCATTTTACTCTTTGGTGGCCAGATGTGGAGGCATCTCCGATTTTCCCATGAGATTCCACTTCAAGGACACTGTAGGCAAACACAATAGTTTTCTGATTTCCCTGGGCCCTAGCATCTCTACTTGTGCTTGTGCATTAGTAACTCTATGTCCACTATTTTGAACAAGCCTCTGTTTTAATGCACCGCATTTCAGAGCACTCAACTAAGAGGTTGAGTCCTCAGCTAAAATTCTCAGTTTCTGACTTATGGTGATTTAACTAAGCTATTCAGCCTCTGTACCTCATTTTCCTTAATTGTTAAATGGGATTCAATAATGCCTACCTTAAAAAGTAGTTCTACAGGGAGACCTTCAAGATGGCAGATGAGTAAGATGTAGAGATCACCTTCCTACCCACAAATACATCAAAAATACATCTACATGTGGAACAACTCCTACAGGACACCTACTGAACACTGGCGGAAGACCTCAGACTTCCCAAAAGATATATATATATTTTTTTCCTTTTTCTCTTTTTGAGGGTGTGTATGTGTATGCTTCTTTGTGTGATTTTGTCTGTATAGCTTTGCTTTTACCATTTGTCCTAGGGTTCTGTCTGTCCATTTTTTTTTTTTTTTAGTATAGTTTTTAGCGCTTGTTATCATTGGTGGATTTGTTTTTTGGTTTGGTTGCACTCTTCTTTCTTTTTTATTACTTTTAATTTTTAATAATTTTTATTTTAATAACTTTCTTTTTTGCTTAATTTTTTCTTTCTTTTTTCTTTTTTTTCTCCCTTTTTTTCTGAGCCGTGTGGCTGATGGGTCTTGGCGCTCCGGCTGGGTGTCAGGCCTGGGCCTCCGAGGTGGGAGAGCTGAGTTCAGGACATTGGTCCACAAGAGACCTCCCAGCTCCACGTAATATCAAATGGCGAAAGCTCACTCAGAGATCTCCATCTCAAGCTAAGACCCAGCTCCACTCAACAACCAGCAAGCTACAGTGCTGGACACCCCATGCCAAACAACTAGCGACAGGAACACAACCCCACCCATCAGCAGAGAGGCTACCTAAAATCATAATAAGGTCACAGAGACCCCAAAACACACTACCAGACGTGATCCTGCCCACCAGAAAGACAATATCCAGCCTCATCCACCAGAACACAGGCACTAGTCCCCTCCACCAGGAAGCCTACAGAACCCACTAAACCAACCTAAGCCACTGGGGGCAAACACCAAAAATAACAGGAGCTACGAACTTGCAGGTTGCGAAAAGGAGACCCCAAACACAGTAAATTAAGCAAAATGAGAAGACAGAGAAACACACAGCAGATGAAGGAGCAAGGTAAAAACCCACCAGACCAAACAAATGAAGAGGAAATAGGGAGTCTACCTGAAAAAGAATTCAGGGTAATGAGAGTAAAGATGATACAAAATATTGGAAATAGAATGGAGAAAAT
>NW_021703770.1:16394109-16400734 GCF_005190385.1 Monodon monoceros | reverse complement strand
TGGATTAAATGCTCCAACAAAAGACATAGACTGGCTGAATGGATACAAAAACAAGACCCATATGTATGCTGTCTACTGGAGACCCATTTCAGACCTAGGGACACATACAGACTGAAAGTGAGGGGATGGAAAAAGATATTCCATGCAAATAGAAATAAAAAAAAAAACTGTAGTAGCAATTCTCATATCAGACAAAATATTCTTTAAAGTAAAGACTATTATAAGAGACAAAGAAGGACACTACTTAATGATGAAGGGATCAGTCCAAGAAGAAGATATAACAATTGTAAATATTTATGCACCCAACATAGGAGCACCTTAGTACATAAGGCAAATGCTAACAGCCATAAAAGGGGAAATCAACAGTAACACAATAGTAGTAGGGGACTTTAACACCCCACTTTAACCAATGGACAGATCATCCAAAATGAAAATAAATAAGGAAACACAAGCTTTAAATGACACATTAAATAAGATGGACTTAATTGATATTTATAGGACATTCCATCCAAAAACAACAGAATACACTTTCTTCTCAAGTGCTCATGGAACATTCTCCAGGATAGATCATATCTTGGGTCACAAATCAAGCCTTGGTAAATTTAAGAAAATTGAAATCGTATCAAGTATCTTTTCCGACCACAATGCTATGACACTAGATATCATAAACATAAACCATGATCAAGTGGGGTTTATCCCAGGAATGCAAGCATTCTTCAATATACACAAATCAATCAATGTGATACACCATATTAATAAATTGAAGGATAAAAACCATATGATCATCTCAATAGATGCAGAAAAAGCTTTTGACAAGCTTCAACACCCATTTATGATAAAAACCCTCCAGAAAGTAGACACAGAAGGAACTTACCTCAACATAATAAAGGCCATATATGACAAACTCATGGCCAACATTGTTCTCAATGGTGAAAAACTGAAACCATTTCCACTAAGATCAGGAGGAAGACAAGGTTGCCCACTCTCACCACTGTTATTCAACATAGTTTTGGAAGTTTTAGCCATGGCAATCAGAGAAGGAAAAGAAAGAAAAGAATCCAAATCGGAAAAGAAGAAGTAAAACCGTCACTGTTTGCAGATGACATGATACTAAACATAGAGAATCCTAAAGATGCTACCAGAAAACTCCTAGAGCTAATCAATGAATTTGGTAAAGTAGCAGGATACAAAATTAATGCACAGAAATCTCTTGCATTCCTATACACTAATGATGAAAAATCTGAAAGGGAAGTTAAGGAAACGCTCCCATTTACCACTGCAACAAAAAGAATAAAATACCTAGGGATAAACCTACCTAAGGTGACAAAAGACCTGTATGCAGAAAACGATAAGACACTGATGAAAGAAATTAAAGATGATACCAACAGATGGAGAGATATACCATGTTCTTGGATTGGAGAATCAACATTGTGAAAATGACTATACTACGCAAAGCAATCTACAGATTCAGTGCAATCCCTGTCAAACTACCAATGGCATTTTTCACAGGACTAGAACAAAAAATTTCACAATTTGTATGGAAACACAAAAGACCCCGAATATCCACAGCAATCTTGAGAAAGAAAAACAGAGCTGGAGGAATCAGGTTCCCTGACTTCAGACAATACTACAAAGCTACAGTAATCAAGACAGTATGGTACTGCCACAAAAACAGAAATATAGATCAATGGAACAGGGTAGAAAGGCCAAAGATAAACTCATGCGCATATGGTCACCTTATTTTTGATAAAGGAGGCAAGAATATACAATGGAGAAAAGACAGCCTCTTCAATAAGTGGTGCTGGGAAAACTGGATAGCTACATGTAAAAGAATGAAATTAGGACACTTCCTAACACCATACACAAAAAGAAACTCAAATTGGATTAACGACCTAAATGTAAGTCCAGACAGTATAAAACTCTTAGAGGAAAACATAGCAAGAACACTCTTGGACATAAATCACAGCAAGATCTTTTTTGACCCATTTCCTAGAGTAATGGATATAAAAACAAAAATAAACAAATGGGACCTAATGAAACTTAAAGGCTTTTGCACAGCAAAGGAAACCATAAACAAGACAAAAGGAGAACCCTTAGAATGGGAGAAAATATTTGCAAACAAAACAACTGTCAAAGGATTAATCTCCAAAATATACAGACAACCCTTGGAGGTCAATATCAAAAATACAAACAACCCAATCCAGAAATGGGCAGAAGACCTAAATAGACATTTCTCCAAAGAAGATATACAGATGGCCAACAAACACATGAAAGGATGCTCAACGTCACTAATCATTAGAGAAATGCAAACTACAGTGAGGTATTACCTCACACCAGTCAGAATGGCCATCATCAAAAAAAATCTACAAACAGTAAATGCTGGATAGGGTGTGGAGAAAAGGGAATGCTCTTGCACTGTTGGTGGGAATGTAAATTGATACAGCCACTATGGAGAATAGTATGGAGGTTCCTTAAAAGTCTAAAAAGAGAACTACCATACAACTTAGCAATCCCACTACTGGGCACATAACCTGAGAAAACCATAATTCAAAAAGAGTCATGTACCACAATGTTTATTGAAGCTCTATTTACAATAGCCAGGACATGGAAGCAACCTAAGTGTCCATCGACAGATGAATGGGTAAAGAAGATGTGGCACATATATTCAATGGAATATTACTCAGCCATAAAAAGAAATGAAATTGAGTTATTTGTAGAGGGGTGGATGGACCTAGAGTCTGTCATACAGAGTGAAGTCAGAAAGAGAAAAACAAATACCATATGCTAACACATATATATCGAATCTAAAAAAATAACGGTTCTGAAGAACCTAGGGGCAGGACAGAAATAAAGACAGAGATGTAGAGAATAGACTTGAGGACGCGGGGAAGGGTAAGGGTAAGCTGGGATGAAGTGAGAGAGTGGCATTGACATTTATACTCTACCAAATGTAAAATAGATAGCTAGTGGGAAGCAGCTGCATAGCACAGGGAGGTCAGCTCCGGGCTTTGTGACCACCTAGAGGGGTGGCATAGAGAGGGTGGGAGGGAGACACAAGAGGGAAGGGATATGGGGGTACATGTATACGTATAGCTGATTCACTTTGTTATATAGCAGAAACTAACACAACATTGTAAAGCAATTATACTCCAATAAAGATGTTAAAAAAAAAAAGACTATCAACCTAGCTATCTAAAATTTTTAAGCGTTGGAAAGACCTCAAACTCATTTGTAAAACATCTAGGATATACATCTTTGATCCAAAAATAATAAAAATTTCAAAGGCAGGAAGAAAACCTTCTTTATTTCTTGAAATTCTAACAGTCCATTGATATATAAATGTAGATTCATTATTGTAAAAGTAAAACCTTCAAGTGTTAGAGGAAAAGGGTTATAACAAAACACATATGAAAACATATTTTGTTCACTCAACTCAAACTTCAAAACAACAGGCTTCACAAGAATGCTTTTAGAAAATTTCTTATTGTTTTGAGTCCATGGAGGATTTATTTTGGTTATGATGGAGAGGAAGAAAAGCTTAATCACTCTGTGGCAACTTACCATTAGCAGCACTCTGTACCTCAGAGCCAGCCAAATCGCTCCCCTCCCCAAGGCAACTGAAACTACACTTCTATTTTGTTTTTCTAAAGTGCCTTCAGTAACCGTGGGTGCAGTCAGGCAGCTGACAGGGCTGAGAAATCATTTTTCCTGTACTGTAATGTCAAATCCATAACCTTGGCCACCACTACAATGTGTAATAATCAAATGATAATAATGACAATGAAAAATTTATATCAAATTTCAGATTTATTTCTGTATTCCAGAGGTTCCTTCCGTGATGGTGATTCAGCTCTCGTTAGGCTGTGCTGCAATATTGATTTTAACTCTTTGCCCTTTGGCACTCAGGCAAAAAGTATATTCCACACAGCTCTACTCTATGTGTGCATGTGTGTGCATGTGTTTTGCAACAACAAGCATTTATTCTCTTGGTACGTGTTGGCAACTACAGGTTAGCTGATGTGGCTTCACTTAGCTTCCCAGTCTGTCTAATGTTACCCCAGGTTAAAGGAGTAGTTCTGATGTGGGACGTGTAGGTGCTTGTCCTTGTCCTCATAGTTCTGAAGACCACAGTTCAACATCAAGGTGTTGGCAGGTTTGGTTTCTTCTGGAGCCATTCTCCTTTGTTTGTGGACGTCCACCTTCTCACTGTATCCTCACGTGGTTTCTTCTCTGTGAGAGCATGTCCACAAAGAATGTCTCTTTGTATGTCCAAATATCCTCTTCTTGTAAGGACATCAGTCAGATTGGTTTAGGGCCCACCCACACAGCCTCATTTTAACTTAGTCACCTCTTTAAAGGCTTCATCTCCAAATACAGTCACATTCTTTTTTTTTTTTTTTTTTTTTGTGGTACGCGGGCCTCTCACTGCTGTGGCCTCTCCTGTTACGGAGCACAGGCTCCGGACGCGCAGGCTCAGTGGCCATGGCTCACAGGCCCAGCTGCTCTGCGGCATGTGGGATCTTCCTGGACCGGGGCACAAACCCGTGTCCCCTGCATTGGCAGGCGGACTCTCAACCACTGTGCCACCAGGGAAGCCCTATAGTCCCATTCTTAAGTACTAGGGGTTAGGGCTTCAACATACGAATTTTTAGGGGATGGAATTCAGCCTGTGACGTTCTTATACTTTCCCCTCGGACTTGGCATAGGTCACATCTGCTCAAATGCCATTGGTCAGAGCAAGTCACATGATAATGGTTGGAAATGTAGTCCTCTGAGGATTATTGTAATTTCCAAGATCACCTTGGGATTTTCCAGGATGGGTTTGTAGATTTGTTGCAAAGGGTCTTTTACTTCGTGTTTAAACAAATATTTTCTGTATACCACATTAGTAACACAAGTTTCATGCAAATTGTTAGTAATTACAAAATAATTCAAGCATCAGAAGCATATAAAAAATAACACAAGACACCATCTGGTGCCTACTATCAACACTTAACACTGTATCATATTTGCTCTAGATCCCTCCCCGCTTATCTTAAGATGTGATGGGGGGTTAGAGGATGAGAGAGGAGGAGGGAGGGAGATGCCTTGGCTCAATTCTTAGTCTTTTGCCTAGAGTCTGATCACTTCCGGTTATCAAGGGCTAGATGTCCTCTATTCAACTCACCTGTTTTTTTTTTTTTTTTAATTCTAAGACCAAATTAATTCTTTTAAGAGCTGACTTTTCCTTCCCCTTGGATAATTTATTTTGCCCTGGAACTTCTTCCCCAACCATCCTGCCTGGGAAGACTTAAGGAGGAACAAAAGAGTACCCTTAAGTGTAGATGCTGGTCCTATTTCAGGTGGAGCGGTATCTGAAAGCAGAGTGTGAATGTTAACTATATCTTATGTATTTATAATATATATAAAATAACGATAAATTGCAATGTAACAACAGTTCTAATGTGTTTAATGTTTATCACTTCATGTGTGTTTCTGCAATATATGTATCATCTAATTTTAGTTATGTAATTGTGTCTTTTTAATTTCTACAAATATTATAAAATATATCTATTCTTCTTCCTCTTCTCCATCCTCTTCCTCTCCTCCAACTTCCCCTTCCTCTCCCACTTTGCCCTTCTCCCTCCCCTCCCCCTCCTCTTCCTCTCCTCTTCCTTCTCTTTTTCCCTCTCCCCCTCCCCTCCCTCTTGCTCTCCTTCTCCTTCACCACCTTCCTTTTCCTCTTCTTCCCCTCCTCCTCCTCCTTCATTAACCAGCACAGCAGTGTTAACATCCATCCATTGGATGGTGACCTTTTCCACATTATATATATCTATTCTCCCAGTGACAGACAAACTGATAATCTCCAACTCCCTGCCTCCACCACAATTCCACAATGAGCATCCTCATTGCAGTCCCATTTACGTGACAATGTCTTTGGGATATAGATCTGAGAGTGGAAATTCTGAGTCACAGGGGAAGTGTCTATGCAATTGACTAAGTTGCACCAGCATTCATCCAGAATGGCTGCACTAGCCTTTCTTTTACAGTAGCAGGGTTCAGGCACTCCTGTATCCCACCATCCCTTGCCATTAGTCAGCTTTCTAATATTTGTTAGTCTACTATGTGTTTGGTTACTGTCAAAAATCCATTGTTTTTAAGGGAGAGTTTCGTGAGCGTAAAGCAAAAAGAACGTCATTAAAAAGGAAAAGCATGGCAAAGCGCCATTGTTTTTCTAAGTATTTATCTTAAACATACAATTTATAAGTTAGCTGATGGTCATAAATTAATAATAAATTAATAAGTTTATTTTGAATTGATAACTAAAGTGAAACATTTTCTTACAGAAAGTAAATATGGAATCAATAAATTGGTTAGACAATGAGGACTGACTTTGCCAGTTAGGTTATGTAGTGGATAGTTTCCGTAAACTGAATGGGTTCAATTTGTAGTGCCAAGGTTTTGAGGAAAATATATTTAAGCCACACGATAAGACAAAATTATTTTATTAAAAATTAGTATTGCCAAAAGTGTATTGAAAATAGCAATATTTTGATTTTCTCAAACGTTTCTGAGGATATTGGGTTAAACAAGGTGCCGCTGTGTGAAAGACCAAGAGTCATTTAATAAGACTTGGTAAAGCCTT
>NW_021703770.1:16384104-16394009 GCF_005190385.1 Monodon monoceros | reverse complement strand
GGCAAGCACAATAGTTTTCTGATTTCCCTGGGCCCTAGCATCTCTACCTGTGCTTTTGCCTTAGTAACTCTATCTCCACTATTTTGAACAAGCCTCTATTTTAACGCACCACATTTCAAAGCACTCAACTAAGAGGTTGAGTCCTCAGCTAAAATTCTCAGTTGCTGACTTATGCTGATTTAACTAAGCTATTCAGCCTCTGTACCTCATTTTCCTTAATTGTTAAATGGGATTCAACAATGCCTACCTTAAAAAGTAGTTCTACAGGGAGACCTTCAAGATGGCAGATGAGTAAGATGTGGAGATCACCTTCCTCCCCACAAACACATCAAAAATACATCTACATGTGGAACAACTCCTACAGGACACCTACTGAACACTGGCAGAAGACCTCAGACTTCCCAAAAGATACCTATTTTTTTTTCCTTTTTCTCTTTTTGTGAGTGTGTATTGTGTATGCTTCTTTGTGTGATTTTGTCTGTATAGCTTTGCTTGTACCATTTGTCCTAGGGTTCTGTCTGTCCATTTTTTTTTGTATAGTTTTTAGTGCTTGTTATCATTGGTGGATTTGGTTTTTGGTTTGGTTGCACTCTTTCTTTTCTATTACTTTTTAATTTTTAATAATTTTTATTTTAATAACTTACTTTTTCACTTATTTTTTTCTTTCTTTTTCTCTCCCTTTTCTTCTGAGCCATGTGGCTGACGGGTTTTGGTGCTCTGGCTGGGTGTCAGGCCTGTGCCTTTGAGGTGGGAGAGCTGAGTTCAGGACATTGGTCCACAAGAGACCTCCCAGCTCCAACTAGTGACAGGAACACAACCCCACGCATCAGCAGAGAGGCTACCTGAAATCATAATAAGGTCACAGACACCCCAAAACACTACCAGACGTGGTCCTGCCCACCAGAAAGACAAGATCCAGCCTCATCCACCAGAACACAGGCACTAGTCCCCTCCACCAGGAAGCCTACACAACCCACTAAACCAACCTAAGCCACTGGGGGCAGACACCAAAAACAACAGGAACTACGAACCTGCAGGTTGTGAAAAGGAGACCCCAAACACAGTAAATTAAACAAAATGCAAAGACAGAGAAACACACAGCTGATGAAGGAGCAAGGTAAAAACCCACCAGACCAAACAAATGAAGAGGAAATAAGCAGTGTACCTGAAAAAGAATTCAGAATAATGAGAGTAAAGATGATACAAAATCTTGGAAATAGAATGGAGAAAATACAAGAAACGTTTAACAAGGACCTAGAAGAACTGAAGAGCAAACAAACAATGATGAACAACACAATAAATGAAATTTAAAATTCTCTAGAAGGAATCAATAGTGGAATAACTGAGGCAGAAGAACGAATAAATGGTCTAGAAGATAAAATAGTGGAAGTAACTACCGCAGAGCAGAAAAAAAAAAAAAGAAGGAAAACAATTTAGGACAGTCTCAGAGACCTCTGGGACAACATTAAATGCGCTAACATTTGAATTTCAGGGGTCCCAGAAGAAGAGAAAAAGAAAGGGACTCAGAAAATATTTGAAGAGATTATAGTTGAAAACTTACCTAATATGGGAAAGGAAATAGTCAATCAAGTTCAGGAAGCACAGAGAGTCTCATACAGGATAAATCCAGGGAGAAACACGCTAAGGCACATATTAATCAAACTATCAAAAATTTAGTACAAAGAAAAAAATATTAAAAGCAGCAAGGGAAAAACAACAAATAACATACAAGGGAATGACCATAAGGTTAACAGCTGATCTTTCAGCAGAAACTCTGCAAGCCAGAAGGGAGTGGCAGGACATATTTAAAGTGATGAAAGGGGAAAACCTACAATCAAGATTACTCTACCCAGCAAGGATCTCATTCAGATTTGACAGAGAAATTAAAAACATTTACAGACAAGCAAAAGCTAAGAGAATTCAGCACCACCAAACCAGCTTTACAACAAATGCTAAAGGAACTTCTCTAGGCAGGAAACACAAGAGAAGGAAAAGACCTACAATAACAAACCCAAAACAATTAAGAAAATGGTAATAGGAACATACATGTTGATAATTACCTTAAATGTAAATGGATTAAATGTTCCAACCAAACGACATAGACTGGCTGAATGGATACAGAAACAAGACCCATATATATGCTGTATACTGGAGACACATTTCAGACCTAGGGACACATACAGAATGAAAATGAGGGGATGGAAAAGGATATTCCATGCAAATGGAAATCAAAAGAAAGCTGTAGTAGCAATTCTCATATCAGACAAAATAGACTTTAAAACAAAGACTATTACAAGAGACAAAGAAGGACACTACATAATGATCAAGGGATCAATCCAAGAAGAAGATATAACAATTTAAATATTTATGCACCCAACATAGGAGTACTTCAATACATAAGGCAAATACTAACAGCCATAAAAGGGGAAATCACAGTAACACAATAATATTAAGGGACTTTAACATCCCACTTTCACCAATGGACAGATCAACCTAAATGAAAGTAAATAAGGAAACACAAGCTTCAAATGACACATGAAACAAGATGGACTTAATTGATATTTACGGGACATCCCATCCAAAAAAAACAGAATACATTTTCTTTTCAAGTGCTTATGGAACAATCTCCAGGATAGATCATATCTTGGGTTACAAATCAAGCCTTGGTAAATTTCAGAAAATTGACATATCAAGTATCTTTTCCAACCACAACGCTATGATACTAGATACCAATTACAGGAAAAAAACTGTAAAAAATACAAACAGTTGGAAGCTAAACAACACACTACTAAATAACCAAGAGATCAATGAAGAAATCAAAGAGAAAATAAAAAAATACCTAGAAACAAATGACAATGAAAACACGATGACCCAAAACCTATCGGATGCAGCAAAAGCAGTTCTAAGAGGGAAGTTTATAGCAGTACAATCCTACCTCAAGAAACAAGAAACATCTCAAATAAACAACCTAACCTTGCACCTAAAGCAATTAGAGATAGAAGAACGAAAAAAAAAATCCCAAAGTTAGCAGAAGGAAAGAAATCATAAAAATCAGATCAGAAATAAATGAAAAAGAAAAGAAGGAAACGATAGCAAAGATCAATAAAACTAAAACGTCGTTCTTCGAGAAGATAAACAAAATTGGTAAACCATTAACCAGACTCATCAAGAAAAAAAGGGAGAAGACTCGTATCAATAGAATTAGAAATGAACAAGAAGAAGTAACAACTGACACTGCTGAAATACAAAGGATCATGAGAGATTACTACAAGCAACTATATGCCAATAAAATGGAAAACCTGGAAGAAATGGACAAATTCTTAGAAAAGTACAACTTTCCAAGACGGAACCAGGAAGAAATAGAAAATATGAACAGACCAATCACAAGCAGTGAAATTGAGACTGTGATTAAAAATCTTCCAACAAACAAAAGCCCAGGACCAGATGGCTTTACAGGTGAATTCTATCAAACATTTAGAGAAGAGCTAACACCTATCCTTCTCAAACTCTTCCAAAAAATAACAGAGTGAGGAATACTCCCAAACTCATTCTATGAGGCCACCATCACCTTGATACCAAAACCAGACAAAGATGTCACAAAGAAAGAAATCTATCGGCAAATTTCACTGATGAACATAGATGCAAAAATCCTCAACAAAATACTAGCAAACAGAATCCAACAGCACATTAAAAGGATCATACACCATGATCAAGTGGGGTTTATCCCAGGAATGCAAGGATTCTTCAATATACGCAAATCAATCAATGTGATAAACCATATTAACACATCGAAGGAGAAAAACCATATGATCACCTCAATAGATGCAGAAAAAGCTTTTGACAAAATTCAACACCCATTTATGATAAAAAACCCTCCAGAAAGTTGGCATAGAGGGAACGTACCTCAACATAATACAGGACATATATGACGAACCCACAGCCAACATCGTCCTCAATGGTGAAAAACTGAAACCATTTCCTCTAAGATCAAGAGCAAGACAAGGTTGTACAGTCTTACCACTGTTATTCAACATAGTTTTGGAAGTTTTAGCCACAGCAATCAGAGAAGAAAAAGAAATAAAAGGAATCCAATCAGGAAAGAAGAAGTAAAACTGTCACTGTTTGCAGATGACATGATACTATACAAAGAGAATCCTAAACATGCTACCAGAAATCTCCTAGAGCTAATCAATGAATTTGGCAAACTAGCAGGATACAAAATTAATGCACAGAAATCTCTTGCATTCCTGTACACTAATGATGAAAAATATGAAAGACACATTAAGGAAACACTCCCATTACCATTGCAACAAAAAGAATAAAATACCTAGGAATAAACCTACCTAAGGAGACAAAGGACCTGTATGCAGAAAACTATAAGACACTGATGAAAGATATTAAAGATGATACAAACAGATGGAGAGATATGCCATGTTCTTGGATTGGAAGAATCAACATTGTGAAAATGACTATACTACCCAAAGCAATCTACAGATTCAGTGCAATCTCTATCAAACTACCAGCAGCATTTTTCACAGAACTAGAGCAAAAATTTCAGATTTGTATGGAAACACAAAAGACCCCAAATAGCCAAAGCTATCTTGATAAAGAAAAATGAAGCTGGAGGAATCAGGCTCCCTAACATCAGACAATACTACAAAGCTACAGTAATCAAGACAGTATGGTACTGGCACAAAAACAGAAATATAGATCAATGGAGCAGGATAGAAAGTCCAAAGATAAACTCACACACATATGGTCACTTTATTTTTGATAAAGGAGGCAAGAATATACAGTGGAGAAAAGACAGCCTCTTCAATAAGTGGTGCTGGGAAAACTGGATAGCTACATGTAAAAGAGTGAAGTTAGAACACTTCCTAACACCATACACAAAAAGAAACTCAAATTGGATTAACGACCTAAATGTAAGTCCAGACAGTATAAAACTCTTAGAGGAAAACATAGCAAGAACACTCTCGGACATAAATCACAGCAAGATATTTTTTGACCCACTTCCTACAGTAATGGATATAAAAACAAAAATAAACAAATGGGACCTAATGAAACTTAAAGGCTTTTGCACAGCAAAGGGAACCATAAACAAGACGAAAAGAGAACCCTCAGAATGGGAGAAAATATTTGCAAACGAAGCAACTGTCAAAGGATTAATCTCCAAAATATACAGACACCTCTTGGAGGTCAATATCAAAAAAACAAACAACCCAATCCAGAAATGGGCAGAAGACCTAAACAGATATTTCTCCAAAGAAGATATACAGAATGCCAACAAACACATGAAAGGATGCTCAACGTCACTAATCATTAGAGAAATGCAAATCAAAACTACAATGAGGTATCACCTCACACCAGTCAGAATGGCCATCATCCAAAAATCTACAAACAGGGCTTCCCTGGTGGTGCAGTGGTTGAGAGTCTGCCTGCCAATGCAGGGGACACAGGTTCGAGCCCTGGTCTGGGAAGATCCCACATGCCGCGGAGCAGCTAGGCCCCTGAGCCACAACCACTGAGCCTGCGCGTCTGGAGTTTGTGCTCCGCAACAGGAGAGGCCGTAACAGTGAGAGGCCCACGCACCGCAATGAAGAGTGGCCCCTGCTCGCCACAACTAGAGAAAGCCCACGCACAGAAAGGAAGACCCAACACAGCTAAAAAAAAAAAAAAATCTACAAACAATAAATGCTGGATAGGGTGTGGAGAAAAGGGAACCCTCTTGCACTGTTGGTGGGAATGTAAATTGATACAGCCACTATGGAGAACAGTATGGAGGTTCCTTAAAAGTCTAAAAAGAGAACTACCATATGACTTAGCAATCCCACTACTGGGCACATACCCTGAGAAAACCATAATTCAAAAAGAGTCAGGTACCACAATGTTCATTGAAGCTCTATTTACAATAGCCAGGACATGGAAGCAACCTAAGTGTCCATTGACAGATGAATGGGTAAAGAAGATGTGGCACATATATTCAATGGAATATTACTCAGCCATAAAAAGAAATAAAATTGAGTTATTTGTAGAGGGGTGGATGGACCTGGAGTCTGTCATACAGAGTGAAGTCAGAAAGAGAAAAACAAATACCATATGCTAACACATATATATCGAATCTAAAAAAATAATGGTTCTGAAGAACCTAGGGGCAGGACAGAAATAAAGACAGAGATGTAGAGAATAGACTTGAGGACACGGGGAAGCGGAAGGGTAAGCAGGATGAAGTGAGAGAGTGGCACTGACATTTATGCTCTAACAAATGTAAAATAGCCAGTGGGAAGCAGCTGCATAGCACAGGGAGGTCAGCTCAGTGCTTTGTGACCACCTAGAGGGGTGGGATAGGGAGGGTGGGAGGGAGACACAAGAGGGAGGGGATATGGGGATACATGTATACGTATAGCTGATTCACTTTGTTATATAGCAGAAACTAACACAACATTGTAAAGCAATTATACTCCAATAAAGATGTTAAAAAAAATAGACTATCAACCTAGCAATCTAAAATTTTTAAGAGTTGGAAAGACCTCAAACTCATTTGTAAAACATCTAGGATATATATCTTTGATCCAAAAATAATAAAAATTTCAAAGGCAGGAAGAAAACCTTCTTTATTTCTTGAAATTCTAACAGCCCATTGATATATAAATGTAGATTCATTATCGTAAAAGTAAAACTTGCAAGTGTTAGAGGAAAAGGGTTATAACAAAACACATATGAAAACACGTTTTGTTCACTCAACTCAAACTTCAAAACAACAGGCTTCACAAGAATGCTTTTAGAAAGTTTCTTATTGTTTTGAGTCCATGGAGGATTTATTTTGGTTATTATGAAGAGGAAGAAAAGCTTAATCACTCTGTGGCAACTTACCATTAGCAGCACTCTGTACCTCAGAGCCAGCCAAATCGCTCCCCTCCCCAAGGCAACTGAAACTGTGCTTCTATTTTGTTTTTCTAAAGTGCCTTCAGTAACCGTGGGTGCAGTCAGGCAGCTGACAGGGCTGAGAAATCATTTTTCCTGTACTGTAATGTCAAATCCATAACCTTGGCCACCACTACAATGTGTAATAATCAAATGGTGATAATGACAATGAAAAATTTATATCAAATTTCACATTTATTTCTGTATTCCAGAGGTTCCTTCCATGATGGTGATTCAGCTCTAGTTAGGCTGTGGTGCAATATTGATTTTAACTCTTTGCCCTTTGGCACTCAGGCAAAAAGTATATTCCACACAGCTGTACTCTATGTGTGCATGTGTTTTGCAACAGCAAGCATTTATTCTCTTGGTACATGTTGGCAACTACAAGTTAACTGATGTGGCTTCACTTAGCTTCCCGGTCTGTCTAATGTTACCCCAGGTTAAAGGAGTAGTTCTGATGTGGGACGTGTAGGTGCTTGTCCTTGTCCTCATAGTTCTGAAGACCACAGTTCAACATCAAGGTGTTGGCAGGTTTGGTTTCTTCTGGAGCCATTCTCCTTTGTTTGTGCACGTCCACCTTCTCACTGTATCCTCACGTGGTTTCTTCTCTGTGAGAGCATGTCCACAAAGAATGTCTCTTTGTATGTCCAAATATCCTCTTCTTGTAAGGACATCAGTCAGATTGGTTTAGGGCCCACCCAAACAGCCTCATTTTAACTTAATCACCTCTTTAAAGGCTTCATCTCCAAATACAGTCACATTCTTTTTTTTTTTTTTTTTTTTCCAGTATGCGGGCCTCTCACTGTTTTGGCCTCTCCCGTTGCGAAGCACAGGCTCCAGATGAGCAGGCTTAGCGGCCATGGCTCACGGGCCCAGCTGCTCCGCGGCACGTGGGATCCTCCCGGGGCACGAACCCGCATCCCCTGCATCGGCAGGTGGACTCTCAACCACTGCGCCACCAGGGAAGCCCTACAGTCACATTCTTAAATACTAGGGGTTAGGGCTTCAACATATGAATTTTTAGGGGATGGAATTCAGCCTGTGACATTCTTATTAGTTTCCCCTCGGACTTGGCATAGGTCACATCTGCTCAAATGCCACTGGTCAGAGCAAGTCACATGATAATGGTTGGAAATGTAATCCTCTGAGGATTATTGTAATTTCCAAGATCACCTTGGGATTTTCCAGGATGAGTCAGTAGATTTGTTGCAAAGGGTCTTTTACTTCGTGTTTAAACAAATATTTTCTGTATACCACATTAGTAACACAAGTTTCATGCAAATTGTTAGTAATTACAAAATAATTCAAGCATCAGAAGCATATAAGCATATAAAAAATAACACAAGACACCATCTGGTGCCTACTATCCAGACTTAACAATGTATCATATTTGCTCTAGATCCCTCCCCGCTTATCTTAAGATGTGATGGGGGGGTTAGAGGATGAGAGAGGAGGAGGGAGGGAAATGCCTTGGCTCAATTCTTAGTCTTTTGCCTAGAGTCTGATCACTTCCAGTTATCAAGGGCTAGATTTCCTCTATTCAACTCACCTGTTTTTTTTTTTTTTATTCTAAGACCAAATTAATTCTTTTAAGAGCTGACTTTTCCTTCCCCTTGGATAATTTATTTTGCCCTGGAACTTCTTCCCCAACCATCCTGCCAGGGAAGACTTAAGGAGGAACAAAAGAGTACCCTTAAGTGTAGATGCTGGTCCTATTTCAGCTGGAGCGGTATCTGAAAGCAGAGTGTGAATGTTAACTATATCCTATGTATTTATAATAAATTGCAATGTAACAACAGTTCTAATGTGTTTAATGTTTATCACTTCATGTGTGTTTCTGCAATATATGTATCATCTAATTTTAGTTATGTAATTGTGTCTTTTTAATTTCCACAAATATTATAAAATATATCTCTTCTTTTACCTCTTCTTCATCCTTTTCCTCTCCTGCAACTTCCCCTTCCTCTCCCACTTTGCCCTTTTCCCTCCCCCTCCCAATCCTCTTCCTCTCCTCCTCCTTCTCTTTTTCCCTCTCCCCCTCCCCTCCCTCTTGACCTCCTTCTCCTTCACCACCTTACTCTTCCTCTTCTTCCCCTCCTCCTCCTCCTTCATTAACCAGCACAGTAATGTTAACATCCATCCATTGGATGGTGACCTTTTCCACATTATATATATTTATTCCCCCAGTGACAGACAAACTGATAATCTCCAACTCCCTGCCTCCACCACAATTCCACAGTGAGCATCCTCATATGCAATCCAATTTAGGTGACAATGTCTTTGGGATATAGATCTGAGAATGGAAATTCTGAGTCACAGGGGAAATGTCTATGCAATTGACTAAGTTGCACCAGCGTTCATCCAGAATGGCTGCACTAGCCTTTCTTTTACACTAGCAGGGTTCAGGCACTCCTGTATCCCACCATCCCTTGCCATTAGTCAGCTTTCTAATATTTGTTAGTCTACTATGTGTTTGGTTACTGTCAAAAATCCATTGTTTTTAAGGGAGAGTTTCATGAGCATAAAGCAAAAAGAAAGTCATTAAAAAGGAAAAGCATGGCAAAGCGCCATGGTTTTTCTAAGTATTTATCTTAAACATACAATTTACAAGTTAGCTGATGGTCATAAATTAATAATAAATTTATTTTGAATTGATAACTAAAGTGAAACATTTTCTTACAGAAAGTAAATATGGAATCAATAAATTGGTTAGACAATAAGGACTGACTTTGCCAGTTAGGTTATGTAGTGGATAGTTTCCATAAACTGAATGGGTTCAATTTGTAGTGCCAAGGTTTTGAGGAAAATATATTTAAGCCACATGATAAGACAAAATTATTTTATTAAAAATTAGTATTACCAAAAGTGTATTGAAAATAGCAATATTTTGATTTTCTCAAACGTTTCTGAGGATATTGGGTTAAACAAGGTGCTGCTGTGTGAAAGACCAAGAGTCATTTAATAAGACTTGGTAAAGCCTT
>NW_021703770.1:16333946-16384004 GCF_005190385.1 Monodon monoceros | reverse complement strand
GCTGTGTGAAAGACCAAGAGTCATTTAATAAGACTTGGTAAAGCCTTTTTGGTATATTTCCCAGAAACTGAGAAAGTGAATGGCTTTCATGACTGGATAACAAATCATTTCACAGGTCAGGTACTTTCCAGTTCTTGGCTTTCAACAAAACTGAAGGAGGAAATAACTAAGTTGTCAGTTGAGAGACTATTAAAAATAATTTTAGATGATAGATCACTACATGAATTTTGGCATATAACTTGGAGGAAATCCAAAGAAATGGGTGATATGTAATAGAAAAGCTCTTGCATACCATTCAGTTTATTGTAAGAACAAATTTTCTCAGAATTTACGTCTATAAAAATGAAAAATAAGAATAGACACGGTACTGAAAACTGTCTTATTCTAGAGACATCCATGGAGACATGAGCTAATTGCAAAAAACAACCTTTTTAAGAGATAAACTTCTAAAAATTTATCTTTTGGTTTAATGAGTTTCGAAATTTTAATTTTTTTTGTTTAATTGTGGACTAGTGATAATTATAATTATGACAGGATTCAAACAAAATTGGTTAGTATTCAAGCATTAAATCTTTGTTTTAAATTTATATAAAAGATTTTGTTGTAGAGTATGAAACGTATGACAAGTATGATAAAGTAACCTCTTAAGCATAAAAGTATATTATCCTAGGGTACTGTGTGTGTGTGTGTGTGTGTGTGTGTGTGTGTGTGTGTGTGTGAGAAGTGGAATGGGAAATAGGTTCAAGGAGATGAAAGGGAAAAGAAATGAGATAAAATTCCTAACTGTTAAGGAAGAGATTTCATATACGTTTTAAACATATGATAGCAAGTATCTATCATTATGATATTAGATTTACTGGACACATTTTAAAAGGTAATATAACCATATTATTTCTAAGTAGCAATATTTACAATATACCAAAAATCACAGACATTGTTCCTATTTAAACTTTTGATTTCAAAGAATTGAGACATTAACTTAAATTTTGTGCCTTTGGGGAAGAATGTAAGTAACACATTTTGAAGACCACCAGGCTAATTCACACAGGTGGCAGGAAGCAGAAAGGGCATTTAAAGTCAGATTTTTGACTCCAGGTTGCAGTATTTTGTATCTGTTATAATTCAATGAAAGGAAGATCATATGGCAGTAAGAAGCAGCTTTGTTTTAGTTATTTTTTTTTTCACCAACAAACTCAGAACTTGAAGACAGGCAAGAGTGGAATCAACATGCCCAGAGATCTTGGGAAAGACTGTCAGAGTCACAAATTATACATGCATGCTTCTGCCTAGTATGGTGCTTGCCGCATATGACTAAGTATTAATAAAAGTTTGTTGAATGAATGGATAAGTATAGAGTCTAGGGCTTTTTCCATTAATTAATAAAATTTCCTTAAAGACAAGGGTTTCAGTTTGTGATTGTGCTTTTAGGTCTCGGATCAACTCAAGGATTACTACAAAACTTGTATTAAGTTTCAGTAATGACAAAAAAATACCCCAAACAAATAACAACAACAACAAATCCCTGACACCTTTCTTCCAGACTGGTGTCTATTTTTAAACCCAATCTTATATCAGAATTAAAGGTAGTAACTTTAGTGAATAATCTAAATGACTAAATATGAGCTATGTCCACCCTATATTCAGAACAGGGTCAACTCCTTAAATAATACAAGATAGATTATACCTAATTGACAAGAGAACTTTGCAACCAACTCTTGTTTGTTTGTAGTAAGTGGAAATGGGCTAGAAGTGATTGAAATCAGTTCATAACCTCAAAATAATTTAAACCATATGCCTGTGTATTTATGATTCCTTATCCTTCACTTCTTTTTACTCTTCCACTTTTTCTTTTCTAAGCCAAAAGAAAAGGGTTGAATTTTAGCTACTTTAATTTTCAGAACCTTTTTTGGAATTAGGAAGGTTTAGAACAGAAATGGATTTACTGTGAAGATACTGAAACTTACACTTTAGGCCCCTCATTTAATGAGATGTTTTCAAGCTCCTGGGAGGATCCCTGGCAATATTTTCACATGGTTATCTATATTTAATATATGTTATATAATATATATTTAATATATACACATATATATTAATATGAAAAAAGTAAGATACATTTAACTAGAGTTTTGAGTTTAATGGGCTATATTTATGTGATTGGCAGTCTCTTCCAGCTATTGTTAAATTATTGCTAGCCATCTCATAATAGGAATGGTTTTCAGGAATATTCCTACCAGCCATTTTTCTGATTCACTCAAAGGTGCCAGAAATAATGTTGCATTAGATATGTATCTATAGCATCTGGCTTGGGTGTATGTGGATAGTAAAGAAGATGCAAAGTCTCAAATATATGGAGTCAGAAGCTGGTCTGTGGAAGATTAGTCTGAATCTTACAGCTTGTATAAAAAAGACACTGGTTAGATGTTCCCCCAAATTTGACAACATATTAAATGTTTACATAAAGTTATTAACAGTGGGTTGTGAAACTGAAAGAAACTTTTCTAAATAATAAACTATGAACAACACAAATTATGATCAGCCCTGCTAGAGGAAAGACTGAATTGCCTTTCTCTTCTATCTGTAGAGAATAATATTACAAAATTATAGGCAAATGAAGAGTCAGTCAAGACTATGCAGCTAAAATATGTAAGGAGATAAGTAATACAGGGATGTACCAGGCAATTATTATTTAAAATATTATTTCAGTTTTCTCTATTTTTGTGATGTCTATGGTATTTGTCATCCTTTTAAAATTAGTAATTTGTTGTTATTCCTTACTATAAATAAATGTTTTTTTATATCTAACTTTGTGTTCATAATTTTGAATTTATTTTCTTGTAAAGAGTCCTTAAATTGTATACACTTCAGACCTCATAAAACCTAGATTTGTCCCTGGACTTAGGTATTATTTGGTGCAAGACTCTTATTATATAGACAAAAAAACAGGCCTCGAGATAATTTCTTACTTTTTGGAATCACCTGATAAGGACAGGACTTAACAACAACCCAGATCCCTGGGCAGTGAGTCAAATCTCTCACTATTCATTTATAGATAGAATAATTTAAGTTTTTTGTATATATGAATCTATACCTAGAATTTTAGCTGAGAGAACGTATTGTAGAGCTAAACTCTAGGACTCAAAGTCTGCTATAAATACAGAGATTGTGCAGAAAAAAACATGAAAGCACTTGTGCATGAATTTCTTAGAGAAAAAGGCATTTGTCAAAGTGGCTAGAAATGAGGAGGGAACCACTTTGGGGTCTGCCAGTTCTTACCAGAAAGTCCCAGAAATCTTGGCCAGGAAACTGAAATTGAGAGATGCAAATCCAAATGACGTGCAATAGTATTGTTGAATAAAGCATGAAAGAACCGGATAATGTGAGACTCATTTGTTACTGATTAAAGTGACATGGACTGTATTCATATTCCCTAAGGCTGAATTCTCTCTGAATCATACACAAGGGAAACCAGAGGATGTTTGCAATCTTGGAGAGTGAGAGGGAGGTTCATTAACGCAGGTCTGTCATTGCAGTCTCACCACAAATGTGGTCTAGAAATCCCTTTTAATTATATTCTGTAACTGTCTCTGCACAACTAAAATAAATGTATATTTAGGGACCTCCAATAACTAACAGTGTGCAGAAGGCAAACAAAATATTGGTTTTGTTTTCTAACAAGACAGATACTTTGAATGTGAAAAGCAAATAAATCAGACTTTCTCATACTGATGAAGACTAACTGGACCATAATAGAGTTTAAACCCACAAGTAGGAGTGATTTACTGAGAAGGCTTACAGTAGCTGTCCCAAGGATATTAGACTGCCATTAAAGACATGCTTTCCAGGCTAAGCTGACTTTATAGTAGGGTACTATACAGCCTTCTCAAATTTCAAAGGCAGTTTGAAAGCACATTTAGATGCTAGGTCAGACGGAGCCCCTGATGGAGGAAGGGCTGTCTAACATTTATTCCTTGTCTTTGAACTCAGGGGAAAAACTGGGTGTTCACTCTGTTTCTGTTGCTTTAAAGGCAACTGGTCCCTCCAAGCATCTCCACGTCTCAAGTGTTCTCTTGGTATCGAGAAGTCTCCTCTCCCATCCTCAGTTCGAGCTTTTGTAAGAACTCCTGACTTTGTTTGAACTCCTAGAATCCTCTGTCCTCAGTAGAGAAATGAGAACAGTGAAAAGGAAAATAAAGCAAATCCTAGTAGAGGTGGTTAAAAAATTACACTGATAAGGATTTATACCAGAAAGAAACTTCACATCTTGTAAGTTACCTAGCATGTCCTAATTATCACGTCAAATTCTAAATGCATTTCAACTTCTAAATATGAATTTTAAGCCCAGAAATTATTCAAAATACGGAGTTTCATTTAATGTTCATTGTTTTCCCTCTTCCCGGCTGGAGCCCAGTTGTGTCTGGCAGCTTGCATTGGGAGTGAGGGTGTGGTCACTCTCTTCTTCACCTTTACTCCACTAACTATCTACTACTCTTGCCCATCTAAATAAGGAATATAGGGAGGGAGGAGGAGACAAAGAAACTGAATTAATTCTTGAATTGTGCTGTCAGAATATAACTTTGCCCTCTCTGGCCTTGCAGATCTATGAAGCTCACTTTCTCTCTGTGTCTCTGTCTGTCTGTCTGTCTGTCTGTCTCTCATCTTCCTAAAATCTTCCAGCTGTAGCTCCTCCATTTTAAGGGCAATGCCCATTCTGTGGTTGCATCCTTACAGTTCTTGGTTCTTCAGAGGACCTCGTGACCGGTACTTTCACTTTTGGAAACCAGATATTCTTTCTAGAAGACTGTCTTGGGCAGAACTTTAAAAAAGGCTCTAGGCTCATTTTCTCTTCCTCAAAGCCACGGTCCACGGGAAGCATGCAGTACTTTCAGACCACCTCTCAAAGGGAAGTGCAATTTCTTTTCAGATGCACCTGACCAAAGCTTAGCTGGTAATGTAGCTTGCCCACTCACCTATCCTGCCCTCCTGCTTTCCGGGCAGGAGTCAGATTTCAGCCTACTATGCCTACCAAACTCATCTGAAGCTCTACAAGGAGACCTGGTGAGGCCTCTCTTGCTAGGCCAAAGGCGCAATGGTGGCCCCCATGTGATTCAGAGATGGTGGCAACTCTGTTTAAAGCCTTTCTCTTTACTCTCTCGAACTTTTACATACTCAATTTGGGACAGGTATCATTATGCATACAGGGACCAAAGTTTGCGAAACCAGTCTAGAACACTAACATTGGCAGTTTCTATTTTAGTCTGGCACTTTGGAATGCTGTATTTGTTTATCTTGGTGTTTCCATTGAAATACCAATGATGTTATTCTCTTATGCTACCTATTAAAGCATTTGATGTGCTAGTAATCTCTTCTCAGTTTCTCATTTGTAATTTTGGTATAATAATATCAGCTTTGTAAGGAATCGATAAATAATATATGGGAAGCACCAGCCACAGTATCTAGCACACGGTAGGAATTTAATAAAAGTTAGTTCCCTTCATCCCACTCTTCCACCCTTCCCCACTTAAATAGAAAGGCATTGTATTTTGTTATACTGAAGAGAAGTTTGGGGCCAAAGTTATTTTACAAAAATAGTCAAAATTGGCCTCTGACTCATGACTCAGTGATACCTTTCCAACAGATTTGTCTTTTAAAAAATATTTAGTGTGTGGCTATATAGTGTCAGGTATAGTGATGGGTGTCTTTTCTAAAAGCAATGTTGGTTAGTAATTATCAACAGAATGCAATGAAGATTTCAGCACAGAAGTGAGAATCTGAGCACAATAAACCTAATTTTTTTCAACCTATTTTGTTGTTTCCACCAAATCACAAATTTATGTTTAATCACATGAATAGTCACAACACTACTCAGTTGATGGTAGGAAGTAGAATTCTACTTTATGCAGACTGGAAAAATTGATATTCATAAATATTTATGAAGAATAGTAGGAGCTTTCTTCCCATTTCTGTTATATCTGAGTCTCTTTTTCCTAGTACTACTAGGGGTGAATATTTTCATGACAATTAATCTCTTTCATGATCTAAAACTGAATAATAGCACATGAATTGCTACTTGTTTTTTCTTTTTGTATAACTACAAACATAGATTTTGTTATACTCTAAGGAAGGCAAGAATTATTCTGTTTTGGAGGAGTGTACACTTTTATATTTATATCCAGAATAGGCAAAAAAAAAAAAAAAAAGAAAAAAGAGAGATGGAACAGCTGTTTCATTGTTTTTTCTCAATCATTTACTGTATAAATCCTGGCTTTTTCACTAATCTCCTTTTATTTTCCAAAAGCATATAACCTTCTTATTTGCCTGTTTCCTTTTTGTTCCTTTGTGTTGCATTTTGATGTGGTCAAGCTAATGAATTACAAATGAGGTTCACACACACACAAAATTTATTGCCCCCAAAGAGTATTTATTTCAGATTGAGAATTGAGACACATCAATAAATACCTACTTTTCTCCCTTTGCGGTTGTATAAGAACTCATTGCATCTTCTCTGTTGCATTTAATTTTAGTATAAAGAATAATGGCTTGCATTCTAAGACTGAAGGGTTCTCCAACCTGCTCTTGGTTCTATAGAGTTTTTTAGTTTAATTTAAGGGTGGTTTAGTCCTTCTACTTCAGCACTGCAGAATCAAGAACTTGTAAGCTGACTGATTTGAAAAGGATAGATTTCAAAATATGTTGAGGATACATATCCTCACTTGACTAGAAAACCCAAAGTTGAAGAAATTTAAATAGAAGATCAACAAAGGGAACATGAAATGTGTCTATATGTTGGTAAAATATAGTCAATTTAGTCAATACTTTGAGTCAGGCTGGATGTTTGACTGATTGACTAAAATAAATAAAATATTTTTTGCATCATAAAAACATAAAGTTTAACTTAGGTTATAAAAAGACAGTTCAGTATGATACTATTCATGGAATAACCAGAGCAGCTGGTTAATTTTTTTTCTTTTGTGGTGGGGGATGGGGGAGGAAGATGAAGAGACATTAATTCATTTGCAATTCAATACAATGTGACAATTTTTTATTGAATACCTATTGTATTCTACTCCTTTTGCTAATCACTGGAATTGACCGATGTTTAAATCAAATAATTTATGACTGAATTTTATAGTTTCAAACAAATTGATTTTGTTTTAAAAGAGCAAAGGAATTCTGTCGCCTGGGACAGAGATATTAGGTACAAAATCACCCTGTGACCCACTCTACTCCATCCAAACTCATACGGCTGTTCTCACATAATTCAGATTCACTGAGCAACTAGAATCCATTATGTCACCTTTCTCTCCCTGTTGAGAGAAATGCTGGCCTGAGTGTGTTCTCGCTGGACAGCCCATATGAGGTGACATTATGTAGGAGAGTTTATTATTTTAGGATGATGCCAATAGTTAAATCCATAATTAAACATTGATGGACCTACACTTAAGGAGGAAGCTGGATTTTGCTCCTTTCCTGTTTCCAAACATTCAAGGTCATTTAATAGTCTACAGTCTAAAGATGCACATCCAAATGCGTCTTTTCTCCCCTAAAGGCATCACGGTAATCTGATCTTTCCTGAGAACATTTTTCATTCATCACTTTCTATAGGCTCCCCTGCTGCATTGGAACAAAATGTGTGGCTACTGTTGTGGCCGAGGCAGAGCCGTTTAACCTTTGAGGAAATGCGTATCCTGTTCCGTAACATCTGTTCTACTCCGTACAGAACTGTTTTCTTATATCTGTAGACACTCTTGGAGTACTTATTAGAGACAAAAGATAATAGTGCTACTCTGGATTTACGGAGATGATTCAATCTGACCCCTGCTCTATTAGAGTTTATAATGTAATACGTATGTGGAGATCTGCAAACAAATAAAACAATACAAGCAAATATAAATAGACACTCTAAGAGGGGTACACAGTGCTTTGAGAGTGATGAATTCCCCCACAGGAATGAGAAAAGCTCCCTACACAGGTAGTATTTGAGGTTTTTTTTGAAGGATGATAGAGTTTCTTTTTTATTCCCTCCAATTTCGTGTGTGCAGGTGTGGAAGGCATTGACCAGGTGGAAGGCATTTCTGGTGGTAGGCTGAACAAAAGTGTTCAGGAGTAAGGTGCCACTGACGACCCTTTTCAGAAGTCATATGTGTCAGAAAGGCAGGAAGCATGAGAGGATTTAGTTGGGAATGAGTCTAGAAAGGCAGATTGGGACCACATGGTGATGGATTTTTCTGGAGTCAGTGGATAGTTCTTAAATATGGAAGAAAGGTATCTGCCCTAGCAGCAGCCCAGAAGTTGGATTAGATTGTTGAGGAACTAGAGGCAGGAAAACCATGGTATTAGTCCTTAGAAGAGGTGATGAGGGCTTTAATTAGAGGAGAATGAATGAAAGCAAGAGAGATGTGTGAGCCAATGGAGTGTAAGTATGTGTATAAAGTAGTTATCCAGAAATAGTCAAGAAATTGAGACTATCCAATCCTGTAATGAAGTTCCTCTCCTTGAATCTCTACCTATGAGAGTGGTGGAGGGTGTCATGTTCAGGAGACCTTGGTTTACACTGGGAATATGAATCATTCTCCTGTCACATACAAATGATAACAAAATGAGTATTTTTCTGTTCACATATATAAATATATATCTGATATATATTGGATATCTACTAGCAAACAACAGGGTTATCTCTGGTTAGTTTAATTAAAAAGACAGGAATTTATTAAAGCCCATTTAGAAGTTATAGAGACATGGACTCCGAAGCTGTGAAACAAGGCATGATGTAGAACAATGTGGCAGGATCTTCTCAGGGTCACTGCTGTCCATCTCCTTTTACTCCGGACAGAATGCAGGACATCCCATCAACTGCCATTTCTGAAGAACTAAATGTTTCTGTTCCAAGTTTGCTAAAAATCAATTTCCCTGAATGAAGCTTCTGTAGATTGTTATTTCATTCTAAATTCAAGTCTCATACAGTTGTATCAGGACATAAGTCACCTGTTTGCATTTGCACTGAAAGGATGTGTTCTAAATTCTACCCCAGCAGAGCAGGATTCATAATGTGGGAAGTGATTAAAATATAGGGAGGCTGTTCAAAATATATAATACTATTACGTATGACTAATGCACAAATGAAATATTATTATATATTAGTAATTCACAAGTGAAATATATCTACTACATACACCAGGATTACTCATTGTTAGACAATGCGCATTTTTTACTTTTGAAAAAATTGAAGTGGCATTTGTATGCATATCATATTAAATGTAATACCTTTCCTATATATTACTGATCAGTTTTTGTTAGGTTAGACTGTGATAAAAATGACTCCAAAATCTCGTTGTCTTAAAACAACCAGGTTTTCTTTATTACTTGTGTTACATAACCTTTATGTGTCATCTGTAATTCTATTACTGCTCACTTTGAGATGGTTGTGATTCTGGTCCATGTGTTTCTCCATTGGTTGATCCAGGCTAAGGAGATGCCAGTATCTTGGACATGATGTTTCCATGGAAGGGGGAAAAGAGAAAAAAAAAAGAACCATATAATCGCTCTAAAAGTTTCTGCTTGGATGTGGCACACATCACTGCTAATTTCATTGGTTAAAAAAAAAAAAGAGAAATTGTTAAACCTCATACCATCTGGGTAGGAAAATATAATATTTTTATGGAAAGGATAGTGAATACTTGGCCATAATAGTAAACTATTTCAGTTCTCCTTCATCTTCTCAAACAGTTTGTTTCCCAGACTTACTTGAAAAACATTGACCCTGTCTGTCACGTATATCCACCAGATTTGCACCCAATCACACCAACTGGCCTAATCTAGGATATTGCAATAATCTGTGCCTCAGATTTTAATGTGAATCTCTTTGTGACCCATGAACAGAAAAAAGTATTTTTCTGACCCCACCTTTGTGAGCTACGTATAAAGGCATATTTGGGAAAGGAACAAATGGGAAGTATACAGTAATCACTGTTCCATAACAATTCTGAAATCGTACAGGGCAGACAATCAGAGGCCTCCTGTGAAATGGATTTTTTAAAAACCATTATTTTAAGATCCAGATTCTGCTTCTTGAAATTAGTTCATCAGTCCATTGTTCTGCTTGACTCTGGCTCCACTTACTAGAAGATTCCTCTTTTTCCACTCTTTTTCTTGCCCATATTTGAGGAAGGAATTGGGGAAAATGCCTTACCTAGGGGCTTAATAGGTTTCTCATTCTACATTTGTTTATAGAAGGTGGAAGTGGCAAATGTCAGTTTAAGCCTCAAATGGTAGTCTCTTTTAATCTAAGTTGTTGGTCTCTTAGAATTACAACTCTTCTTATCTATTTTATTCCAAGAACCCACACACAAAATTCTTTTTGAAACATATCTCTATACCTCTTTAGACATACTTATAGGTAACTCAAGCCTATGACATTTCCAGGGGAGAACCACAGCTTTCATCTCTTTTCTCTGAGTCATTTTATCTGCCTGAAATGTCTTAACAGGAACTATTTTAATGAATTGAGGGGTTATATATATGGGCATAGTTTTCTCACTCTTGTATTGGACATTGCCATGACTAATGACATTCATTAGTCTTTGTTTCTCAAAGTATTTCTCAAATTGCTCTTATGCTAGTAGATGAGAAACAGTTTCATATTACAACTCTTCTAACTGGCCAGTTGTTATTGACTTCTTTCTTTTTTCTGGTAGTTCTCTGTCAAATGCAACTTATAGCAATTACTTACATAAATCTAGTAGCATTCTGTTTCTTAATCTCTTTTCTTAAAGCCACAGATCATTTGATACATTATTTTCCATTATTGCAAACAGTTTATCACTACATAATATGGGTCATCATTTTTCCAGCCTTCAGTAAATTTCTTTTTCATTCATTCCTTAAGCAACCAATACCCTCTATTTTAGCTTTCTTGTCATGGAAATACCTTACTTAAGAGCTTTTTGTATTGGTCAGCTTTTTCTAGGTTGTGCTGCTATAACAAACAATCCCCAAATATCAGTGGCTTACCACAATAAATATTTATTTCCCACATATACCAAAAGAACTTTGGGTTGTCAGTATCTCGGGTATAGATGGATCTGTAGTTGTCTGTCTCAATTATAGATGCTTTGCAAGTGTTTCCTTCAGAGTTCCAGAATTGAAAGAGAAATTCTAAATTAATCTTAAGGAGGTGGAAAAAAGAACAATGATGAGATTACCTGATGGCTCTTAAAGTTTCTGCTTGGAAGCAGCTTATGTTACTTTCACATTTCTTTTGCCAAAGTAAGTGAAATGATCAAGTCTATCGGTCATAAGGCAGAAGTAGATAATCCTTTCATAGAGAAGACAGTGAATACATAAAAATAATGTAATCCACCACATATATCAACCTTCTAATACTGACTTTTTATTTCTTTGTTTGGGCATATTAATTTTTCTTGCAAAAAAATCAATTGACATAGAAGGGTTAATTTAAGTAAATATATATCAGGATCCCTCTGAAAAAAAAGTACCTATACTTGATAACAGTGTATAATACAAAAAAATATGAATCTGATTCTCACAAGCCTTATAAAATTATTCAGAAAGGATTGGTCAACAATGTCAAACTTTTTGAGAAATATGGTGTTATTTGAAA
Organism: Monodon monoceros; assembly: GCF_005190385.1. Taxonomy (NCBI): domain Eukaryota; kingdom Metazoa; phylum Chordata; class Mammalia; order Artiodactyla; family Monodontidae; genus Monodon; species Monodon monoceros. Next base: position 16,372,387 of record NW_021703770.1, on the reverse strand, counting down.
AATGAATTCTCTCCAAGTGTAACTACATAGAAGTATTAATAAGATGATGTAATTATAATAGCTAATATCTCTTGAGTGTATACTGCTCCAGATGCTGTCTTTCATTTCATTTCAACTTTATTTAAATGAGAAAACTAAAGTTTGACCCAGTCATGCAGCTAGAAGGCAAAGAACAAGCATATGATGTCAGTCCTATCTGACTTAAGAGACCAGTTCCTAATCATTAGGCTTGGATATACAAGTTGCATATATGTACCCTTATTTCATAATACATTTCAAATCCAAATTTAAAAGTGATATTAAATGAAGTGATCAGTAGTGGATTCTACTTGGTTAGGGTGTAATTCATCCGGTGGGAAACTTTTGAACCCATGCTAATAGCTGAAATTCCTATACTCTGGGTAAGGAAGGAACTAAAAATAGAGGCAAACATTAAAATAAGTCTTCAGACCTTACCTAAGAAATTATCATCCAAAGAACTGAATATGAAAATTCTGCCTACTCCTGGGAGGTGCTACAGGGTTAAAATATGATGGTCTTAAAACCAGAGCTACATTCTCATGGTCACATCTAATGCTGCTCTAGAGAAATACACATGGAGCATTTGCCAATGGTCTCAAGTCTGGGACTCATGCTTTGTTCAAATTGAACCTTCTGTTAACAGAAGATGAGTGAGTCATTTTTGCATACAGATGCTATTGCACGATAATTTGCATCTGTGACACTCAGGCTTATGATGATTTAATAGAAAATGGAATCCTAGGGATTCTGTATAATATCTGTTCTCAGCCAGGTAGAAATGCCTCCAGGAAAGTCTTAGCTTCCTCTAAGCCTTAACTGATCCTGAGACCCAAAATAGGAGAACTCAAGAGGCAGGAAACAACATTAAAGGGGTCTTGTGAACAAGCTTTGTCGGCCCTCTTTATTATGTCTTAGCTGGCTCCTTTGCTCGAGTAAGTTGAAATTTCCTTATAAGGCCAGTTACAGTTTATCATTTGCCTGTTAATCCAGACCTGTGAGCCTCGGAGGGAATGGATTGGTTGGGATTCATTCCCCCACCCCCAGCTTTATTGATATATAATTGAAAAATAGAATTGTAATATATTTAAAATATACAAGGTGATGATTTGATATATATATACATACACACACACACACACATTATGAAATGATTCCCGTAATCAAACTAATTAACACATCCACCACCTCACACAGTTACTTTTTTTTGTTTTTGTTTTTGGTGGGAACATTTAAGATCTACTCTCTTAACAGATTTCAGGTATACAATACAGTATTATCAATACAGTCAGCATGTTATATATTAGATTCTCATAACTTATTCACCTTATAACTAAAAGTTTGTGCCCTTTGACCATCCTCTCCCCACTTTTGCTACCCCACAGCCCCTGGTAACTACCATTTTACTCTCTACTTCTATGAGTTTGACTTCTTTTTTGATTCTACATGTAAGTGATACCATATAGTATTTGCCTATGTCTGTCTTTTTTCACTTAGAATAATGCCCTCAAGTTTCATCCATGTTGTCACAAATAGCAGAATTTCCTTATTTTTTAAGGCTGAATAATATTCCATTATCTATCTATCTATCTATCTATCCTATCTATATGTTTACATTGAAAAAAAAACCCATTAATCCATCAATGGACATTTAGGTTGTTTCTGTATCTCGGCTATTGTGAATAATGCTGAAATGACGGTGGGAGTGAAAGTATATCTTCAAAATAGGGATTTTGTGTCCTTTGGATAAACGTGCAGAAGTAGGATTGCTGGATCATATGGTAGTTCTATTTTTAATTTTTTGAGGCACCTCCATACTATTTTCGTAAGGTGGGGATTCCCTTTGATTAGCTGCCATATGGTCAGTGGGATCAGGCAAAAGCCAACTAAATTGTATTAAAAAAATCTGTAGTCCATCTCAGCTACCTTTGTGTGTGTGTGTGTGTGTGTGTGTGTGTGTGTGTGTGTCTTTGAGACACAGAGTATTCTGTGACATTTTGAAGACAGTAAGATTGACAGGTGGTCTTAGATTACTTAGATTATTTGGTTGGATATCAGTAGCCTTAACTCCTTCTGTCAGCCATTTAACTTGAATCTGACATAGCCATAGACTCTGTAGTATTTTAGGGATTTCCAAAGCAAAACATTGAGACACATTCCTTCTTTGCATTAAATCCTAATTTCTGCCTACATATGTTAGAAATAAAAACAGGCAATCAAGTTCAACCCTCAGCACAGTGCATATACAGCCCCTCGATATCTGACATAGCAGGTAGGAAGAAGGTGAAACATGGATTCAGTGTTTGGGACCCAGATGTTGGGTTGTCTGTTTCCAGCTGGGTAAGTATGGGCTCTGCCAGCTGGGCTAGAGCTGCAAGGCTTTGTTGCATTGATGCTGAGTTTCCGTCTGGGGGAAAACACTTTCCTTTTTGGTTCTTTAGACTGTTAACAGATGCCCTGGAGCTTTGTAGGGAACCTATTCATTTTTCCTGTTTTAATATCTCAATTATACTTACAGTTTAAAAAATCAGATTGATCCTGAGAAAGCGTTCTCAGTGGTATGAAAATCAGTGTTTCCTTTCTGCCCCTCTCCCAATTTTGTCCTCTCCAGACACAACATCTTTCAAGTATTTTAACTGATTCTTTAGTATTTTCGTTTGTATCTCTATATAATTTGCTTATATTACTTCTTGAAGTGTTAGTTTTAAGAATTAGTGGCTGATTTTCCCACCATGGAAGATAAGGACTTAGCTTTATTTCCTCCCCCTGCATTCTTTTTTTTTTTTGTTGTACGCGGGCCTCTCACTGTTGTGGCCTCTCCCGTTGTGGAGCACAGGCTCCAGACACGCAGGCTCAGCGGCCATGGCTCACGGGCCCAGCCACTCCGCGGCATGTGGAATCTTCCCGGACCGGGTCACGAACCCGTGTCCCCTGCGTCGCCAGGCGGACTCTCAACCACTGCGCCACCAGGGAAGCCCTCCCCCTGCGTTCTTTATACATGTACTTTCTCTGCCTTCCTATCTACCAACCTCTTAATATATTTATTTTAGTCAATTCAGTAGTTAATATTTACATTTTATGACGTGAAATTAATACTCAGGCTGAACTTGGATTTGATATCCTCTGTGTGTTCCATAATATGTACATAATTTTAGGAACCACCTAAAGTGAGGGATCAAGGCATAATTTTCTGCATTATAGTCTATGGTAACTTTTTTCCCCCCTCTGAACAGCTTTATGTTTTTTCTGAAGGTTTTTTGTTTGTTTATGCATTTGATAGTTTTTTATCTACCCAACACAGTGGAACCCCAAATTAAACCCTGGTGTTCTACCAGTTTGCACTGTTAATGGAAGTTCTTCCAGAGCATTCTTTCTGTCCTATTCTGGACTGGTTGTCTGTCCCTCAGCCTGATTCATAGCTCTCTTCATTTTTCATTGTCCCTCAGTGGTTTCCTTCATTTCCTCCCTGTGTTGGATCTTTTACCTGTAGTGGTCATCTTAACTCATTCTTTATCCCTAAGTTGATCACTCCCAGATGTGTCTCTGACCCATTCTCAGCTCACAGGGTTGACTGCAAGATTAGAAAAGCTTATTTGTTTATTGGGTAGATCTCTGGATCTCCCTAAGACCTTTTTGATGGGGTTAACATATACTTTACTTCATCCTCCTCTTTTTAGAAAGATACCTATGTTCAAAAATGTACCTGATGTTCTTCACATAAAGACTCTTTAACCCTTTTTGAAAATAAACCTCCAAAGTTTGGCTAGTCCCCAGATTTGTGAAATTAGGGACAAGATCTGGATATCTTTCCTCAAATTGACTTTCTATCAGCCGTCTTTATTATGCCACCCCCTTTCTTCTCCCTTTGGGAACTGTTAGTAGTTCCTAGCCTTTAGGGAATTCTGGGCAAGTCAAGTGGAGCTTTCCCCAGTTGTCTATTAACGTTTAGCTTTCTTGAATTCACTAAGGCATTTACTGCTAATATATCTACTTTCCATCTTCTAATATTTTATTATCATTTTCTCCTCTGTTATTTCTCCTCGTCCTTGTGGATTTATGCATTAAAAAAACCCTTTACTGGCATTTTATTGGGGTTATGGAAGAGAGCAAAAGTAGATAAGTATATTCATTTTCCTTTTTTTTTTGCTAGAGACCCATCATATTTACATATTTTAAATGTACTCTTTTTCAATCAAAACAACTAAAACAAAACATTAAAATCTGTCTGCCTTATCTCTCATCAAACAACCAACTTCAAACCTGAACTGCTGCAGAACCACAAAGGAAGTCCTTTCTTAAGATATTTGTTAGACTTGAAATATTTCTTGTGTCAGTACAAGATGTTAATCATCTCAAACTACATGTTCTTAATAATCAAGATTGTTAAATGACTTCTGAAAATAATCACTTGGGGAGGCATTACAAAATATTCTGCCAGAGGCATACTAGCCATTTAAAAAGAGATTTTCCTGTATTCCTTGGAGAAAAGGGATGTCATGTGTCATATATTATATGGTGCTGAAGATGTGGGGTGGATTTTTCTGTGGGGAAGTGAGTGCCATAACACTGGAAGTACTCAAAGAGAGGCTGAGTAACATCTATCAGATACTCCAGTTTTTTGTTTGTTTGTTTGTTTTTAATAGTTTTGGCTGCGCAGCATGTGGGTTCTTAGTTCCCCAACCAGGGATCGAACCTACACCCCTTGCAGTGGAAGTGCAGAGTCTTACCGCTGGACTGCCAGGGAAGTCCACTCCAATGTTTTTATATGAGATTAGAATAACAAGAGTTTAAAATCTCTTCCAGCATCTATGCATGTGAGACTCTGACTTTCGGTGAGAATTTCTCTTAAATTTGCATCCTTAAACATTGGCTTCGTTATGGTGTGATGACCTTATGCTGTGGTTGGAGGAAACAACTAGTCTTAGATACTTGGTTCCATGTGAGCCAGTTCTGTGTCCATTTTATGTACCACTCTGTCCCTAGTGGCCAACATTTGTGATTGCACATATGGATGTTCAAGAAATATTTAAAGAAAGAAGAAACCAAAGAAAGAAAGAGAGAAGAGGGGGAGAGGAGGGGAGGGGAGGGGAAAGGAATTAAAGAGAAGAGCTCAGAATGCTAAAGCATTCCAGAAAAATAGCAGCAGCGACAACAGTAGTGGTGAGTTGTAGTGTTTTATTATAATTTCGACTGAAGGTAGGGTCATTCCAAGAGAGAAGGTCGTGAGGCCCAACATCAACTTTAGCAAGTCCAGTGAGGGCTTTCTTCCTGGGTTCTCCTTCTCCCACCTAAAAAGTTTTAGTCCATATTGAGATGTTGAGATGGAATAGCAGTCTAATCCCAACATTACCACTGTGCTTAGATTTTAGAGCCTTTTCACCTAGCCCTCTATTTTATAGATAAGATAATTGAAGCTCAAAGAGTTTAAGTGACTTGGTCAGATAAACCAGGGCTCAGAAGTTGAGTACAATAGGTCATTTGTTCCCGTATCATGAAATTTTTCTAGTTTTGTCTCCATTGTCTTTTAAAGACAATTTTGCAGGAAAAAAGAATTAAAGACTACTCAAGATAGTCTGAGGGCTCTGTGAAACACTGACTTGTTGATGGTGGTAGTGATGGCAATAAGGCTTATGAGAGTTTCCTTTGTGTTCTGTTGTGATGTGATTACTTTAAGCAACAGCTGGCAGTTGCTCTTCGGCCCGGAGCCCTGGAGCCTTTATAAATCATGCCGTCTTCTTCTTGGAGAAGTTAGAGTTGGGACTTTCAGGCCAATGACTGTTCTAAGTTTGAGGGGAGATGCTGTGAAGAGGAAGGGGAAATCCTTTTCTTTCACAGAATAAATCAGTACCTGGCAACGACATATTTTAGATAACTTCTTCTGCTGTCTTTTGAAGACTAAGTCAGTGTGTACCCATGTATTCACATAGGAGTAGGAGAAGAGGTGAGAAGGATTGAGAAAAAGGTGATTTGGGCTTTTAAGAATGACTTTGATAATGATGTCTATATTGGAGATTTTATAGTTAATATAATATACCTGGGAATGTTGTTATCCCATAACATTCCCAGACATTTTATAGGGTGTCTTAATCAATAAAAGAACCCCAGATTTTTGAGAACTTTAAAGTCTCTTAAATAGCCTAAATTTGACAAAACTCTGAATGTTATTTGTTCTGAATGTTAATTGGAGCTTCAAAATTTTAAGCAATTATATTTGGGTTTCCCCTGAGTTTCCCAAAGACTTGCAAAACTTGTCTGCATCAAGTTATGGCAAAATAAGACTTCGGCTTCGGTAAGCTAAACCAGGAAATCCCCATGATACATTATTTCATTGTTTGTATTTACTGTGTCGTCTTTGTGTGAAAGTTCCCTTTATTTATCAAGTGTTAATTGAGAGGATTTTATTGCTGTTAAATTGTCCGTGACCCATAGTAAATGTTAAATAAAATACTGCTCTTGACTTTTTGTAGAGTATCCAGTTTGACCAATTTGGGTAGTTTCTTTTAAGGCTGTTTTTTCTTCCTGCTTTCCATATCTTGACCAAGAACATCATTTTTTTCCCATTTCTCGAAGTTGGAAATTGAACTCTTCTTTCATCTACATCTGGTTGCTTTTTAAATCTTGTTATTTTTTTCCTAAATAAAGGTGCCTTATTAATTCCCTCCCTTTTAACTCCTTTGTTTCTGTTCTTGTTTAAATCCTCATCTACTCAAGCCTAGGCTATTTGATAGTATCTTAATCACAGCCTGCATTTAGTCTTTTCTACCCCGTCATCTCTGTGTCTCATCACACTGTGATTGTGTGTGAGGAAGGGAAGTGCTGTAGATCACAGTGGCTATGAGAGCATCACTTGAGCCTCAGTTCAGCTATATTCTCCTGGCAAATTATTTAATCTCTCTGTGCCTCTGTTTCATAATCTCTAAAATGGAGGTAATAATAGTGAATGCCTCCAATATTGTTAGGATAATTAACATGACTTCATACATACAGTACCCAGGATGTCATAAATGCTCATTGTATGTTAGCTGTTATTATCGCTTTTCAATACCTGTCCCACCATGTTTTTTTTTTCCCAGCATTTTTAACCTTGAATTTATTTAATGAGCATCAACTATGTGACAGGGACTCTGTTAAGCATATGTATATTGTTTCATTCATGTATTGCTCTTTTTTAAAATGTTTTTATTATTATTTTTAAAAACATCTTTATTGGAGTATAATTGTTTTACAATGGTGTGTTAGTTTCTGCTTTATAACAAAATGAATCAGCTATATATAACATATATCCCCATATCTCCTCCCTCTTGCGTCTGCCTCCCACCCTCCCTATCCCAGCCCTCTAGGTGGTCACAAAGCACCGAGCTGATTTCCCTGTGCTATGCGGCTGCTTCCCACTATCTGTTTTACACTTGGCAGTATATATTAGTCATATGGCTATTATTATCCTCAAATTGCAGATTAGGAATTGATGCTTCAGAAAGTTAAATCACAAGCTCAAAGTCCCAAAGCTGGCAAGGGATACATTTACGATTGGGATACAGATCTCCTTGACTCCAGAACCTGTGCACCTGCCTAACAGGTTGCTCTACCTCTACATGTAAGCTTTGGTCAATCACTTAACCTATCCATTGGTAAAATGGCCATAATATTGTCTTCAACAGAGGATTGTGTGGAAATTAAATAAAATGTTTATTCCAAAACCTGTCAAATAATAGTTCCTCAATAACTGTTGTTACTATTATACACTAGTACTATTGTTACTTCAGTGTTTTCAGTAATAGAGAGAAGTAAACTATCTGTAATATTAAACATTATATTAATTAGTCTTCTTTTTCAAATTTTTCTTAATCACATCAATTTATTATTCTAGCTTAATTTTAAAATTATTTCAACAAGCTACATGTCCCCTCTAAAAAATTTCATTGGTTGTTTGCCCAGAATTAGGTTTAGACCACAAACTAATTTTAGAAGAGGTGACTTCTTCATAGCAGTTTTCTTATCATGAAACATGGAATGTCTTGAAATAATAAGAAGTGTTTCTAATTCTTTTGTTCTTTTATGACCTCAATAAAATTTTAGAGATATCTTTATTGTAGGCTGTGTATACTTTCTTAATATTTTTGTATTTTATGCTTTGATTCATATTAAAAGTGCTATCTTTGCTTCATTTTCTTTAGCTTTTGTCATCTTTACTATTTTTGTGTATGTTACTTCGGTAGTCTACCATTTTCTTCTGCTCTGGAACTGTACAAGTAAGGAGTTAAATGATTCAAGTGTTTCACTGTACTTGAATAGAATGCTTCATTTATTTTTAAAAGCGTGTGTTATATACTCATATTTGTTTGTACATTTATGTGTACTCATCCACCAGGTCACATGCTGCTCTCTTTATTTGGCTGATTAGGATGTACATGTCTGAATATGACATTGAAAGGCAAATTTTTGCAGAATTGGGCTTTGGTTTAATAAATCCAGGAAACCGGATTTCTCTGATTGGATACTGGGAAGGCTCTGTGGAGGTGGTAAGCTCTGAAGTGCTGATAGACTTTAATGAAGAATATTTAACGATTATGTTAAGAAGGGATAGGCTAGAAGTATAAATATTTTATGTGGTTAAACTCATGCCTTAGGGAAAAGATGGAAAATAGGGTTCTTGTGTCAACCCAGGACAACTGATCGAGAGTATCTTGTGTACTGTGTTGTGAAGGATTCTGGGGTGAAGCCTGAGCTCTATGAAAAAGATGTCAAACTTGTGCTCTAGAGGAATGAGTTTTGGCTTATTCGCCACATATTACTCTCAGTAATTTCTAGGAATTGATTGAAAACTGTAAGCAAGTTCCCTGGGGTTAAACTAAATTATGGGAGTCCAGAGGAGGAAAAAGGTGGTTCATAAAGAGGAAACAAGTTAACCACATATCAGGGAAAAAAATTTCCCTATGGTACTATTTTGCCTAAACTGGCAAATACATTTCTAATATTGGTGGTATTTGTTGGTAGTATGATCAGTTTTGCCACTCAGACCCTGCTCTTCTCTTATGGCTAATATTCTGTTGGTAAGAGTATATTTTCCTCCTCCTCTGTGTCTCTCAGGCCTGTTGTGTAGCAGAGCACTGCCTGGCAGTGGCATATTCTGCATATGTTATGAGGTGGAGACTTAGAGCCATTTTAAATTAACTTGTTCTTCAGGGCTTGCCCCAAGTTTAGGTCTCTGAAATGGGAGATTTCTCTTCCACATAAACTTGGTGACATTGTTCTTTCCTTAAATTCTGAAAGTCAGGCTTTCATTTCCTCTTTAGAGTTGAAATTTGCTGACTGAGAAGAAAATCTTATGTCTGAGAATTCTAGGAATTGATTTGATAACTCAAGCTCTGGGTGTCTGATAAGAATCTATGCAGTAATGAGATAATTTTCAAATTCGTATTTTCCATGGGAAAATATTTTTCTCTCACGTAACTTTTCAAAATGATTCCCACAAAAATTCTTAATGTTATGTATGAGATTTTTGTTTGTTTTGTGCTTTTAAAATATAGTTTGTTCATGGTAAAATTAGTGTATAGAAGATATTTTCAGGATATGTTTAGATGGAAAATTACGTTTGGTTTCTTCTTCTAAAAATTGTATTTGAAAAGAATATTTTGAAGGAAATGAGTATTTTTCAGTTTGTTTTGTATGCCAGTCTCTGTGATTATATAATTCAAGAGAAGAGTGTATGGTAGGTTCCCAGTAAATGTTTTTATAAATCAATGGATAAAGAATGAATTGCTTTTTTACTAGTATTAGCCATCCAAATGTTGGAACATTTTCTAGTATTTCCATCATAGCTGAGTTTTTTGTTTTGTTTTTTAGTGTTAAAAATGAAGTTTTTATTTATTTTTATTTTACTTATTTATTTTATTTTTTTGGGGGGTATAGTTGTCTTACAATGTTGTATTAGTTTCTACTGTACAGCAAAGTGGAGTTCCCTGTGCTATACAGCAGGTTCTCATTAGTTATTTATTTTATACATATTAGTATATATATGTCAATCCCAATCTCCCAATTCACCCCTCCCCCCTTTCCCCCCTTGGTGTCAATACATTTGTTGTCTACATCTGCATCTCTATTTCTCCCTTGCAGACTAGTTCATCTGTACCATTTTTTCTTTTTTCATTCTTGATTCCCATGATGGAGAAGATGAGCTAGCAGTAGGAGTGAGAAAATATGGCTAAAGCGTTGCCAGGGATCTGAGAAGGGCTTCAAGATTTTCTCCTGGCTGGTCCTAGATGATAAGCCTAAGGGGACATGCTTAGCTCGAATCTTAAGGCAAGGTGGACTCATCACACAGTCAAAGCTTAGAGAGAGACTCAGGGAGGGTGATTACTGGTCCTGTTTTGGCAGCCACCATGAGACAAGTGCACATTTCTAGACTCAGCTTGCCTGGCATCAACATGTGGTTTAAAATTAAATACTATATTTGTATTTTGTATCCTAAGATATTTGAAAGTATGAGGTTTAAGGGGTTTTTCTGAGACAGAGAGTAAAGAGTAAAAAGGGATGGTGGCACAGTCTTGATGGTTCTGTATAAACTGGGTGACAATATAATTTATCACACAAAGCAGGATACTTCTAAAAATGAAAGGGATTATTATTAATAATTATGCCTGGAAAACAGGTGGAAACCTAAACTTTTCTGGACATAGCTGGACATGTGGTCACCCTGTGTATCACAGATTGTTCTCAGAGTACTGGGAAAATAAATGCTAGATTTGGCTTCTTCTTCCACATCTCCATGGAGACCACTCCCTTAATGCACTCCAATGTGTTATTTGTGGTTAAAACACTGGACATTTTTCAGCAGTAATCTTTAAAAAATGATTTATAATAGTGTTTCCTTAGTTTTTTGGCATCAGGATATCTTTACACTTCAAAATTTTTTGACAACCTCAAAAAACTTTTATTTATGTGGGTTATACTTATTGATGTTTACCACATTAGAAATTAAAACAGAGAAACTTAAAAATATTTATTCATACATTTAAAGATAACAGTTAGACTTCTAATTTTGTGAGGATGGAATACACATACTTTTCCCTATCTCTCCCACTGAAAACCCTGTGCATTATATATAAACTGTACACAAGAAGGCTGAAAGTTGAAGAGAAGTCTGACTAGCTTGGTACCTCAGAATCCAAGGAGCAACATGGTGGTGTGTTTCCTGGGTTTTCTTTTTGCTTTGTACGTTCAGATTCTGGATACTGGAGAAGCCAGCAACCTAGAAATGCCAGTGGACACAGACACACACACACACAACCCAACTCTAATAGAAACCTGTTCTCTTTAGCCAAAAGACCAAGAAAGGGATAACCTAACAAGATGAAAAACTGTCACAAATAATTCAATATGAAATAGATGATTTAAATAGCACTATAACTATTAAGGAAATTGAATTCATAATTAAAAACCTCCTAGGATAGAAATTTCAAGGCCCAGATGGTTTCGCTGGAGTAAATGGATGTCCATAGGGAAAAAAATGAACCTCAACCTATACCTCACGCCTGATACAAAAGTTTACTTAAAATGGATGAAATTTAAATATAAAATGTAAATTATAAAACTTTTAGAAGATAACAGGAAAAATCGTTGGGATCTAAGGTTTGGTGAAGAGTTTTTAGACATAAACATGTAAAGCATGATCCATAAAAGGAAAATAATCAATAAACTGTCTTCATCAAAACTGAAACATTTTTTGCTCTGAGAAAGACCTTATTAAGAGGATAAAAGGATAAACCATAGATCTAGAGAAAATATTTGCAAACCACATGGCCAGCAAAGGATTTATCATTAGGATATATAAAAAACTTTAAACTCAACATTAAAACATCCCCAACACAATCTCAGTAGAAAATGAACAAAAGATATGAAGAGATATTTCACCAAAGTGGATATAGAGATGGTGAATAAGCAGTTGAAAAGACATTCATCATCACTAGCCATTAGGGAGATGGGAGTTAACACCATGGTGATGAGGTATCATTACGTACCTGTTAGAACAGAGGAAAATAAAACAGTGACAATACCAAATTTTGCCTGGGATGCAGAGAACCTGGATTTCTTATATGTTGCTAGTGAGACTGTAAAATGCTACAAGCGTTCTGGAAAATAGTAAAGCCATTTCATAAAATCTAAACCTATACTTACCATAGGACTCAGCAATTGAACTCCTAGGCATTTATTCCAGAAAAATGAAAACCTATGTTTCCAGAAAAACTCATGCACATAGTGATCACACATGGCATCTCTTGCCTCTCAGTACTCCCAGCCCCAGCTTAACTCCAAGAGAGTTACATGCAAATTTCCAGTGGTTTGACTCTAACCTAAATGTGCTTTGTCGTGATTTTCTTCCCACAGTTATGGTGTTCTTGTTGCTTTGAATAGGGTTCTCTTCAGGTGAGGCTGGGTTATTAGAAAACAAGGAATGATTAGGAGTCTGAATTATTGAGGGAGAGAAGATGAAATTAGAAACAATGGTATGTTCCTCCCATTCTCACACAAAATGATGAGGAGGAAAATTGTGCCTTTGTCGTTCTGCTGTTCCTTTTAATATCTCTTTTTTTTCTGCTGTTATGTCCCTGCTCCAAACCAGTTATGCAGCCTGTAATCCATTCCCCTGGAGGGGCCAGCTGAGTGCTTTTGGGGGTATTTGCATTTCAGTAGGGGTACCTAAAGAATGGAAAACTTTAAGACTCAAGTAAATTAATTTCTAAGGATGGAATTTCAAGCTAATGGAGAAGAAGGTTCGGAACAAGGAAAATTACCCAACCCAACCCTACTAGCCTAGTGTGTAGCCGATCCATTCCTTCTAAAAATATGAAAACTTTTGCTCCTACACCCATTTCAGTAATCCTACAGAGTTGCCGCACTGGCGAGGAATAATTTATCTGAGGGAGAAGAGACAAATCTTCTTGGGCCAGAAGACAGGTTAAGTGAAATAAAATTCTTTGAACCTCGAAAGAATGGTAACAATTTAAAAGTAGAATGTAAGACAATTTCAACACAGAGTCAAGTTAGTTTAGGATCAGCATACTGTTGTAGTGGGTACTTTTAAGTCACGTAAGTTTTGAGGAGTGTGTCCATGTTCAAGTTTAGTATCTTGGCAGGTCTCCTTCCACTTGGCAGACTGTTCACTCACACACAGAGGAGAAAGAGCAGTGCAAATCAGCATGGGAAGCATGGCCACCTGTTTGCAGGGACGTGTGGGGAATCAGCAGCCCAGTAAACAGTTTTACTTCAAAGAGACATTTGCTAAGTAGGTGTGCTGACCCTTTGCTTTGTGCTTTGATGACCACTAATTAAAGCTTTTCTTTTCCAGACTCAGTAAGAGTACTCAGCATTTTGTTGCCAAATTTTTTGAGACCTCTGGTCATTAAGCCTTCACTAGCAATCTGTTGTAGCCCTGAAAGTTTAGCCCCATTGCAAATGGATTGTGACGTTAATAGTCAACATGCCTGGATGAAGAATGGGCCATGTCCATTCTTATTGGAAAGATTTGGGAAATTTCCCGAGAATTGTGTATGGTTTGCACTTATTTCTCTAACTCTGAATTGTTGTTTTTCCAAATGTTGCCAAATCTTCTAGTAATGCCTTTCACCTGTGCAATTAAGGCGATTAAAACTGACAGCACTTTTCTTGTTGAATTAATGATGGGTTTTAATTTGTTCACTTTTTAAAAATATAATAACCACCTTCTTATGCAAGAACAGTATCAGAAACAATTGTATGATTAAATCAAGCAGAAATGCAAGAGAACAGGTGGAAAAATATCAGTATGATATTATGATTATAATGGTTTGTGTTTTTATTGTCTCATATTCTTAATTTGGCATTCAAGACTCACATAAATCCAGCCCTAATTTATTTTTCTGATGTCATCCCCTGATATTTCATAACACATATTTTTTACTTTAAACTAATTTGTTGAGTTTCTTTTAACTTTTTCAATGTTTTCTTCTCCTTATCTTTCCATATGCTCTGCCCTTTCTGCATTTAATATAATACCCTCCTTCTTTCTTACCAAGTCTAGGAAATCCTTCCTTTTTCTAAGTACTCAGCAACAATGCCCCTTCTTGGATTCCACCATTGGACATAGCCTCTTTCTCCTTTGAACTCCTTTATTCTTACTACATGTATTGAAGCAGGTTCATTTTGTTATTGGTAATTGTGTATAAGCCTGTTTTTTACTTAAGAATTGAAGCAATAAGGATATGCAAAATACTCAAGGGAGAATGTGTAGATGGAGAAAAGAAGCTGAAAATGGATTTCTAGAACACACCAATGAAAGCATTTAGAATTAGCTCACATGCTCCCCTTTCACTACTTGTTCTCTTTCCGTTTAGTGTATGGACAAATATTCACCTTTCTTTTGTCTATCTCAGTGGACCACTTAAGCTAGTTGTTATGTATTAATCTTGTCTATGTTCCTAAAGCAAGGACTTTCTAAAAGTGAGCCCCAAACTAGTGACTGTTAGGGTGGTCCCATTTCTGGAACATTGTCTTATTTTCTAAACGTGCTTTTCTTTAAGATACAAATACATAATACATGGGGACACATGCATGCACTGACGTCGTTCTCTCACACTACTGGCCATTTTGATTAATGAAATAAGAGGGCATATCATCAGTTTTTATACAAATGGCTTCATATTTTTTCATTTTAATTTTCTCTTCTTTCCCTCTACTTTCTTTTTCTTCCACAAACTAGTTAAGGAAAAGGATTTTGTATATAGGGATTTCTATTTTAGGGTCACTATGGCCTCAACTCAGGATAGTCCTGACTTTGTGATGAAGACTAATTCTGACAAAATTGAGTCATAGTATTACTGAACAATGAATGCAACCGGCAGCCAGAGAAAGGATAAGAGCAGGAGTGGAAAAGACAATTTACCATAAAAATTAAATGTTTATTTATTTCACTTGGGTAAACAGCAGAGGTAGGAAAAAAATGACCCCTTCAAAATAAAAATAATTCTATTATAATAAAAATAATACAGACTTATCAAAAAATGATTTAATAATATCAACTATTATTCTTACCATGGTTAACATCTTGTCTATCATGCTGTACTATACAAATTTAAACTCTGCATACAATTTGAAACTATTTCTGTTAATATGTTGAGAATAAACCATAATATACCAGGAATATCTCAGTATATCATAAATGTCGATAAATATAGGAGCATATAAATATTTGTGATAGCTGCATATTTCATTGGATGAACTATAAACTATACTGTAATTTATATAACTAGTGCTCTATTAATGTACTATAGTTCACTGACTCTAATTTTTCTACATTTTAAACAATGCTATAATGAACATCTCATGTTCTTTTTTTTTTTTTCTTTGCGGAACGCAGGCCTCTCACTGTTGTGGCCTCTCCCGCTGTGGAGCACAGGTTCCGGACGCGCAGGCTCAGCGGCCACGGCTCACGGGCCTAGCCGCTCCGCGGCAGCATGTGGGATCTTCCTGGACCGGGGCACGAACCTGTGTCCCCTGCATCGGCAGGCGGACTGTCAACCACTGTGCCACCAGGGAAGCCCTCATGTTTATTTTGTTTAACTTGTCTGTCTTAAGATAATTTTTAGAAATTGACTTGATGTGTCTCAGAATATGCACATTGAAATGTTGCTATATAAACATACAATGGAATAGTATTCAGCCTTAGAAAACAAGGAAATTTTGAAATATGCTACAGTATGAATGAACCTGAGGATATTATGCTAGGTGAAATAAGCTAGTAGCAAAAAGACAAATACTGTATGATTCCACTTACATGAGGTACCTGGAATAGTCAAATTCATAGAAATACAAAGTAGAATGCTGGTTGCCAGGGGCTGGGAGGAAGGGGAAATGAGGAGTTGTTGTTTAATAGGTATAGAGTTTTAGTTTTAGTTATGCAAGATGAAGTTCCGTGGATTGGTGACCCAACAATGTGAATATACTTAACATTACTGACCTGTACACTTAGAAATGGTTAAGATAGTAGATTTTATGTTACATGTGTTTTATCACAACTTAAAAAATTAACAAGCTGAAAGGCTTAAAAAACCTGTACCCCTCCATATCTCTAAAGAGCCATTTTCTTCATACTTGATTTATTAATTTAGTTGTCACCTATAGACTTCTAATAATGTTGGATAAAGATTTTAGCTCTTACGCCCCACTGCCCCTCTCTATTCTATCATGATACTTATTTTATAATTTTTCTTAAATCCATATTTAGTTTTCATTATTATGATTGAGTAAAAATCAAACACTACTAAATTATGTATTGTATATGAATATATTTACATTCCTGAACAAGTTTGTTTTTCTGGGATTGCCTCTGTTTTCTTCCCTCCCCCGCTTCCTCCCTCCCTCCTTCCGTCCATCCGTCCCTTCCTTCCCTCTCTCCTTTCTTCCTCCCTCCCTTCATTCCTTCCTTCCTTCTTTCTTTCCTGTCTGTCATCTAAGTCCTCCGCTTTCCTTTCGATTATCCATCTTGCAGTCCTCAGTCCTTCTGCTCTAGGCTGGGCCGTTTGTTACCTGTGACTGCTGCCCAATGTGGAGAATGGCACTCAGTCCTGCACAAACCTATTGAGGAACCATGTACATGATGCCCCAGAATTGGCTGCAAAAGGGATAGAGAAGGAAAAATGTATCCACTGATTCCTCAGTGATCTTCAGTGGTCAGGATTTGCCTCATGGGTTGTTAATCTCCTCACATTTCCTCAATCTATGTATATGAGTGCTGGGTAGATTCCTCACACCAGAGTATCAGACAAGCTCTGGGAAGGAAATTGAAATATGTGGTGCAGCTGAGGTAAGGTGTGGTCAAGGTACATGTATGTACATGTTGCATTGTTCAAAACTAGTTACTTCAGCATTGGCTGGAATCAAAGGCTGGGCACACAAGAGGCGTGCAATACAGGCCACCCCTTGTACATTCATTAAGTTCAGTCTGTCACAGGACTTCAAGGTAGCAGCTGGCTATAATCTCCGTAAGACTTAACAGAGGAGGTTAGAGGAACAAGCTACTTTATTCCTACTCCTAAGTGACCAGGTGATAGTCTCAGCCGTAAGGTTTTCCAATCCTACATCTTTGATCCAAGAGTTAGAACCTCTAACCCAGTGGAGTCCAAGTTCGTGGGGCTGGGAAGCAAAAATTCTGCAGGTGGGTGACTGGGGCTGACAGGGAGAGAGGCCAATCCTACTTCCACTCTTGGGCTTCCAGATTCACGTATTCTAATGACTAAGAAACAGTAGGCTATATCTGCCTTTGGTTTAGTGTACATCCCGCATCCTGGATGATGCTGCACCTGAGCCCACGTCTTGGTTGAGTTTAGTAGGCCATTCCATTGTTCTATTAGGCAACTGCTTTTGAGTAAGGAGGTATAAAGTAGGTCCAGTAGTCATATGCCTTACTGTCATACTACTTCGGCAGAAAAAATAAGCATTTTGTTTTGAGGAAATGTGGTGGGATTCCATGTTGGAAATCAGGCATCCCGTGTAGGTCTCTTTCTTGATTTTACTGCCTTGTATTATTATTTTTTTTAACATCTTTATTGGAGTATAATTGCCTTACAATGTTGTGTTAGTTTCTGCTGTATAACAAAGTGAATCAGCTATAGGTGTACGTATATCCCCATATCCCCTCCCTCTTGCGTCTCCCTCCCACCCTCCCTATCCCACCCCTCTAGGTGGTCACAAGGCACTGAGCTGATCTCCCTGTGCTATGCAGCTGCTTCCCACTAGCTATCTATTTTACATTTGGTAGTGTATATATGTCCATGCTCTTCTCTCACTTTGTCCCAACTTACCCTTCCCTCTCCCGGTGTCCTTAAGTCCATTCTCTACGTCTGTGTCTTTATTCCTGTCCTGCTCCTAGGTTCATCAGAAACTTTTTTTTTTTTTTTTAGATTCCGTGTATATGTGTTAGCATACGGTATTTGTTTTTCTCTTTCTGACTTACTTCACTCTGTATTGACAGACTCTAGGTCCATCCACCTCACTACAAATAACTCAATTTCGTTTCTTTTTATCTGCCTTGTATTATTAATCAACTTTCTGAATAACTTCCTGAGAAAAGTTCTGTGGGAGGCAATTTTTTGGAGCATATCTAAAAAGGTCTTTATTCAGATTCCACCATTGAATGATACTTTGATTTTAGAATTCTCAAAATCACATTGGCTTTAGAATATTAAAGTTCAAAGAAAAATGTCTTCTAGGCAATATTTCTTTGAGAAGTTTATGCCATTCTGATACCTTTGTATGTGACCTTTCTGTTTACAATTTTTTTCTAAATTTCTGATGTTCTGAAGTTTCAAGATGATATACTTTAGTATGGATTCCTTTTTTCCTAAAAATTTGGTGGACTCTATATTTTGGGAAATGTTCTTGCATAATTTATTTGATGTTTCATTTTTGGGGTCTTGTTAGTTGGATATTGGATTTTCTGGATTGATCCTTGAATTGTCCTTTCTTTCCTATTTTTGATATTTTCATCAATTTATTCTACTCTCTGGAATATTTACTTGTCATTGTCTTCTATCCTTTTTGCTGAATTTAAGTTTTTTTTTTTTTAAGTAATTTTTTTTTTTAGTATTTATTTTTTGGCTGTGTCGGGTCTTAGTTGTGGCATGCAGGATCTTTCACACTGCATGGGCTCTGTAGTTGTGGCACACGGGCCCAGTTGCCCTGCGGCATGCGGGATCTTAGCTCCCCAACCAGGGATCGAACTGGTGTCCTCCGCATTGCAAGACGGATTCTTAGCCACTGGACCACCAGGGGAGTCCCTGAATTTAAGTTTTGATCGTTTTTTTTTAGTTTTCCAGGCTAATTCTTATTCTCTGATTATTAATTTTTTGATATAATATTCTTACTTTTGGATCCACTTTTTCTTATCTCATTTTTAGATGTTTTGCCCTAGCATTGTCTTTGTTTTCTTCAACTTCCTTTTAACATTTCATTTTCAGCCTTTCTCATGTCAAAGGCTTTTCTCAACAGTTTGGTAATCCTTGGCTATTCATTCGTTTTTTAAAGTAAATTTTATTTTATAATATAATTTTACAGTGTTATGAAATCCATTCGTTTGTTCATTCATTCATCCATTCAACAAATAGCTATTACATGTTCTCTATATACTATGAATAGTTCGAAGTGTTGGAAATACCACTGTATTGTGGTATAAGAATAGCTGTTTGTTCTTACAAGAGTGAGGCATTAAAATGTGAGTGACAATGAGGCTGATTGAATGGTAGGGGTATCAGTGGTGAATTTGACTATTTCTCTTTGGAACTGCCCCCATCTCTTCCAGCAAACATCAGTATCACTACGCCTTCCCTAAGGAATGGTTCAACTTTTCTAAAGACACTTCCTCCAGTCTTTTGCCAGTGAGCTATGGGGGTTGAGTGATGATAAGTTTGATACCTAGGTGGGAGCTGGTTGTCTCACTGTTCAATATGTAGTCTTTCATTATTTTCCTTTTAAAAATCTAGGTCCTCACCTTTACTCTCCTCTCTGTCTTGTGTTCCCAAGTTTAGGGTCTATCTGGTTCAATTATTCCACATATTATAACCCCCATATCCTTCCAGTTGGACTCAACTCCTTGGGGTGAGGTTGGAGAATTTTGGTATATAATTTCTGTTTTTGCAGATTTTCAAACTTGTTTTTTTTCTGTTATATATATCTGGTGCCTTACATCTCAGAATTTCTCCAGGATTATGTAGGCAAGCAGTTGACGTCTCATCTGTATCCCCACCTAGGCCCTTATATTTGACCTTTTTCTGATCTTCCAAGTTGTTTGCCATATCTCCATCACCTTATCCATCAGTAGCTCATCAAAGAAATAGCTTGTGTTTTTCTTTCTTGTTCTCTTTATTTTGCATTGATGGGTGGAAGGATATAATGTTTAGAAATGTCTTTATCCTGCTACCTTTAGACCAGAAGTCCTATAAGCCTCTCTCCATTTCTCTCTGCAGCTCCTGCTAGCAAGTGACTCTGTGAGGGAGTTTGTGTCTCCAGAGCTTGACC
Organism: Monodon monoceros; assembly: GCF_005190385.1. Taxonomy (NCBI): domain Eukaryota; kingdom Metazoa; phylum Chordata; class Mammalia; order Artiodactyla; family Monodontidae; genus Monodon; species Monodon monoceros. Next base: position 16,352,323 of record NW_021703770.1, on the reverse strand, counting down.
CATAGTAGATTTTATTAATGTTTTCTAAGCTGAGTGACTTAGATCTTGAGACATATGTAATAGTCAGCTAAGTAGGGAGTAGGGTCTTGGGAAAAAGGTTGTTTTAGAAAGAAAAAACAGCATGTTGAAAGGAAGAATGAAAAGGAGAGCACAGTGCATTTTTGCAATTACAAGGAACATTTTGTGCTTGCACCTTAAAGTACGTTTATAGGTATAGCAAAAATAAACTATGTAAATAAACTATGTCTTTCTGAAGGTTACCTTGTCATGAATGCCATGTGTGGTAGAAAGAATTCTGAGATGACCTCAAAGATTCCACCTTCCGCTGTACTATCCTCTTTCCTTGATTGTTGGCAGGACCTATGAATAAGATGGGATATCATTCTTGTGCTACACTGTGTGGCAAAGGTAAAGGGAGTTGCAGATGTAATTAAGATCTCTAATCAGTTGACTTTGAGCTAATTAAGAAAGAGATTATCTTAGATGGGCCTGACTCAATCAGGTGAACTCTTAAAATAGGTCAGAAAGATTCCAAGTGAAAAAGATTCTCTTGCTGGCCTTGAAGAAGTAAGTTGCCCTGTTGTGATAGTATCACATAACTAGCAACTGAAGGCAGCCTCTAGGAGCAGAGTGACTCCCTCAGCTGACAGCCAGCAAGAAAAAGGGGATCTCAAATGTACAGCCACAAGGAACTGGATTCTGCTACTAACCTGAATGAGCTTGGAAGAAGACCATGAGCCCCAAATGAAAACTCAACCTAGCCAACACCTTGATTTCAGCCTTGTGAGACTAAGCAGAGAACCCAGTGACACTGTGCCCAGCCTTCTGACCTATTGAAACTGCAAGATAGTAAATGTATGACGTTTTTATTTGTTTGTGTTAACTGGTCATACAGCAATAGAAAATTAAAACACTGTGCTAAATGCTTGATATGGACAATTTTTGACTATGGCTACTAGAGAACTTTTTATTCCTAATTCAGGTAAGAAAAAAAAAGCAAGCTTCATCATGTACAAAAGAATTTACTCTAGAAATATGCTCAGAAAATCTCAGGCTTAATTCTGAAGGTGGAATTTGAGAAGATGCTAAGTTAAATTGCTTCAAATAATACGGGAACATTAATATTAGCTCTGGAAGCCCTGGCTATAAGAATTTGAGGACTCGAGAAGGAAGAAGAGGTTTCTGGAGATGGAGTAAACAATGACTTCTGCACATGGCAGAGGACTCAGGCATATGGGAGATGAGCTGTAAGAGGGGCCTAGCTGGGAAATGCCCAGTGGACCTTAGGAATAGTGAAGTCTGATATCAGTATTTCACTGTTTCCTGTTTAGTGTTGTAATTTTTCTGTTATTCCTAATATTTGGCAAATTCTGTTTTGCATTTAAAATTTTTAAAAAGTAAATGTGGTCTAGATTTGAGTTCATACATGCATTTCATATATATATGTGTGTGTGTGTGTGTGTGTGTGTATATATGTGTATATATATATATATATATATATATATATATATATGCTTTTGAGAGTAGACCACCATGATGTGTTAGAAGTTTGGCCTCACAAGTCAAACACATTTCCAGCTCTCCTCAAATATCCTATACTCATGATCATCTGAACACATATGGTTGGGAATATAAAAGTCAACTTATTGAAAACAGCCTCATTGCAAACCACATTGCATAGAATGAGCTCTGATATAAATTGACCACCCTTTATGTAGATGCCTCGCATACAATAAAACTTCATTAACTTCAAATACCAAGCACCAGAATATTAAGGCACTCTGGATAGAAAGAGAATGAGTGGATCTGGTCATCTGGCGAGTAACAATTTTTTGCATTGCATTAGACATAGCTTGCAACAAATTACCATTCGATTAATGAGATTTAACGCTGGCTGTGTGGCTATGTTTGTGTGTGTGGAGGGACCATGAAAAATGAGCAGATTTTTCTGTCTGTCTGGGGCAAGAGGAATGAGGCTGATCACAGCCGGGTCTATGAACTCTGTTTAACTTACAGGAGTTGTGCTTTCAAGGCCAGCCAGTCAGGCTTGGACTTGTCCTCTGTGGATCTAGCACAAACTGCTTCATGGCAGTATGTATTAAATTAAGATCAGCTCCAAGAAAAAAAAATACAAATATAAAATCCTTGTGTGAGGTTGAATCTGCAAGCAGAGTATTTAACAAGTTAAAGGCGAGGTGTGATGATGAGGTAATATCACCTGCAGGGGTTTCATATGAGCGCCAAATATTCAGAAAACGTTGGTACCTTGTCCATAGTGACATGAGTCTTTCATCCAGTCATTTGTACCATGTAGAAAAAGGCTGGAACTGTCAGAGATTGATTTCATTTAAAGATATTATTTTGAGAATGATTGATAAGGAGTAAAATGGGAATAATGCATTCAGTGGAATAGAAATGTAGGAAAAGTTTGTGCATTTTTGAATGATGAGGTCAAATAAATGAGATTTGACTAGGAAACATGGTTTTAGCTGTAGCACTGTAGGTAAACAAACTACAGTGTTTTCCTATGACATGAAAGCAAAACTTCTGATGACAAGGACAGCCTCCAATATTTCCAAGAACCTCAACTAATAGCCAGCATTTAGTGAGTGCCTTCTGTATACTATGCATTTTACATTCCTTATTCCACTTAATCCTCACAACAACCATCTGAGATGGAAACTTTCACCAGCCCCATTTCAAACAGGAGTCAACTGAGAGTAATAGTCACATATAATTAGGTAAAAGTGGGAATCAAATCTCAGTAGTGAAGTCAAGAGCACTGTTTTTAATCACTACTTATTGCTTTCTCCCAAGAAAGTATGTGGCAATTTGCAAACACTCTGCTGACTGAAAAAAGTGCACAACCTAAAGGTTGAGAATTATGTTTTATTTGGTGGATTTTCTGAGAACTTAAGCCCGGAAGACAGCCTCTCAGATTGCTCTGAGGGACTGCTTCGAAGAGGTAAGGGAGGAGCCAGCGTATACAAGGGTTTTTGCAACAAAAACCAGGTAGTCAGAACATCAAAATATTACTGTTTATTAAAGAAAATCTGTTTATTAAACAGATTTTAATAAACAGATTAAAATACTGTTTATTAAAGAAAACTTCAGACATCTGAAGTTAGTGGATGTAGTGCTTTTATATGTATGGGGAGATGCAAGAGTTTGGGCTCAGTGAAATCATTCCTTTGATATGCACCTAAACTATCTAGGGCCAGTATCCTGTTCTTTCGCATCCTGCGTCCCCTCAGGGGACACTGTTGGAGGTGGCTGCAGTGGTTGATGGCTTGATGACCACAACATCCTTTGTTTGCTGATATGGCAGGAGGCATTCTTAGTCCCCAACCCTATTGCTGACTTTCCATGTTAGGGTAAAATTGCTGAAGCATCTCAGATTTTTGCGATGCAAATAGAATGGGGCGACTGTTGACTTGGTGATTGATTATTTTTGTCTGTGATTTAAAAAAAAAAAGGCAAAGTATCTGCACTCTTAGGGCTCATAGTTGGTGCACTAAGTGCAATTGTCTAAGGTGCTGTTGTCCAATTGCCCATGATCATCTTTTTTTACCCAACTGTGTTCAAGAAACCCAGTCCACCGTCAAAGCTGCACTCCTGCTAAAGGGAGCAGTAAATGAGGCAGCAACCTCCTTGCCACAGGACTTCATTTTACCTCTTTCTCTTGGTACTTCATTCTTTTGACATTATTTTAATGATAGAGTTTTCTATCAGGGTGGTTTTCCCTAGGTATTTGACATTCAGAAAAAAATGTCTAATTCTTAGTCAGATGTAGTCTTAATGGAAAGGTGGTAGTGGAGTTGATTATTGATAGGGCTGCCTAATATGAAAAGTAATTTGATCATTCAATCAGCTCCAAAATCAGGGGCTTCCAGAAAGTCATTGAAGTACATTTACATCTCCATGGCACCTAGAGGTGAGCAGAGACCACATACTAGGTACCATAGGGCAAGTAATAGGAATATTTGCATTAAAATCTTCTGACTACTTTGAGAGTCAGTTGAGTAGGGTAATAGGTATCTAAAAGGATCTACACATGTAAGATCTAGAAATAAAATTTGAAGAACACTAAAAGTCACTCAAATTTAGGATAAATTCACTGCCATCTCCATCTAATCTTCTGTGTCATTCTGACAATTTCAACTTGCCAAGTGCCCATACCAACAAGCTCTGAAATTGTATGACCCTAGGTGAGTTGAGACAGAGTAAACAGAGCTGGTGCTGAGCTATTTCCACATACTACCTCTGCTTAGAGAAGTAAACCTCATTGGCTGCCGAGTTCTGTGTACATGATCTGAAAGCTCCATAGCAGGGAGGAGCCTGAAATAAAAACAGAGCTCCCCCACATTATTCATCACTATAGATTCGGGCCTCCTTGTTGGAAGAAAACTTTGGAGATCTTAAGAGTGGAGAACTATGAATAAAAAGTCCCAGATCAAAGGGTAGAAACATTTATAGTCATGAATACTTTTAAGTAATCCATAAAACAGCCTTTACATCATACATGTTGCTTAATTTAAACATCCTGTTTCTGATCCTATAAGGGGTCTGTGGGTTAAATGGGATGTGAATATTGGCAGTTGTAGTAAGCAGTGTTCTACTGGAGGGCAACTTGGAATGGTGAAAATAGTCATTCTGGAGCACAAAGCAGAAACTATAAAATAATTTTGAAACTGTAAATTCGACATAGCTAGAGCCTAGGCCATTGGCAAATGCCCTTATAAGCTCCCATTTTTTTGTTAATTTTTACTATTTTATGGAATTGTGACTCAATGAAAATAGAACAATATGGTTGAGTAAAAGATATCTTCATTTTAGGAGCTGAAATTTCTCAGTTTTCTCAATGTTTAACTTATTTGTTAATTCATTCATTTATCTAATAAACATATATTGAATGTCTATAAATGTGGTAGACATTTCAAGTGTTGCCTTGTTGTAACTATATGATCCTAGACAAGACATTTGAATTCTGAGACTTAATTTTCTCTTCTCTATAATGGAGAAAATACCTAAAAGATTGTGTGTATGTATATGTGTGTTTGTATCGTAATAAATTTAGTTACTATTTAGAATAATAATTTATAAAATGCTGTGTTACAAAGTACACACTAGTAGCATAACTATCTTAAAGGAAATGAAAACACTATCTCCCAAACTACTTTCCTAAAGAGACATTTATTAGGATAATACTCAATAGTATGTCTTTGTATTGTTTGGGTTGATTTTGTACTTGAAGTCAGTGAAATTTCCCGTTGGTGCTAGTGTAGAAGAAAGGTCTTCTTGTGAAATGGATTCCAACAGCTTTGACCATGGGTTCCCATGGCTGTTCCTTTCTTGCCCTTCGTTGATTGGCTTTTCACTAGTTAACAGAGCTCTAATTCACAGTTGGAAACTTTGACTAAGATTACTGAGTCTAGGATTATTGCTGTTGCTGAATGGATCCTTTATATTTGCAGATACACTTATACTTAATTTTGGCTGAAGAGTTTCCTACTTAAATCTGGGAGGTTAGGCGAGGTGTTACTATCCCATCTTATAGATGACAGGGCTGAGGCTCAAGAGTGTCATGAACCAGTAAATGTTAATTTCAGGCAAGGAGCTCAACACTAAAAAATTTCACTGTTTATTCCACTACTTAATGATTCTCAATAAGGTGCTGTACCTCATTATGGGAGTGCATTAGAACCTCAGAATGTGGAGGTATATGAACAGTTTGAAATTATGAAAATACTTTATAAAACTGTAATTCATTTGCTTTTAACCGTATTTAATTTATTTGGAAATATCAACAAAGAAAGAATGAAATTTTTAAAGTTTATTAAAGGTGTATAGATTAAGTCATTTGTATACAACCTTAGTAATTTTTGTCATGTAAATCTCATATCTATATTATAATTTACTTGATATTTTTCTTTAAATGTGATTTCCTGCTTTGGGTTAAATATATTTTTAAAAGAAACTTTACATCATTCCTGTAGATGAAAAGCTGGAATAGCTTGCCACAAAAATAAGGTAGCCAATTAATAAAGGAATAACTATTAAAATGAAATATAGATGTATCTAAAGACATCATACAATTGTCACTTGTTCACTTTACCTAGAGTGAACCATACGTGAAGAAATTTTGGGGTTAAAAATATGGGAAATATTGTGTTGTCATAAAATGTCTCTCCTGATAATTTTCAATATTTCCATACCTCATTAAAACTGACTGAAATTTACAGAACCCAGAATTTTTTTGTTCTTTAATTTGTGAAAATTGCTTCTTTATTTCTACACATTGTGGGGTGTGGTGTTTTCTCATAACTGTCCTCTAAAATCCATTCTCTTCCTATTTTCAGTATTGGGTTCTTCCCCATGTCACCAAATTTTAACTGGGCACATAGGCTAGTTAACCATAAACTACATTTCCTAGTCTTCATTGCAGTCAGATGTTGCCATGTAAGTTATGGCCAGTGAGATGTGAGCAGAAGTGATAGGTGTAAATTTCACAGTGTCAGCTTAAAAGGAAACTATTTGTGTTCTGTTTTTCCTTCCTCTTCCCCACAAAATGCCCTAACTAATAAATTTAGTATTCTCATTTTTTTAGTGAAGAGATATTTATTAATGAGAAAATATTTGCAAGAGAAATATCTGATAAAAGACTGTTATCCAAAATATACGAAGAACTCAAACTCTACTGTAAAAAAATAAAACAACCCAATTTTTTAAAATGGGCCAAAGACCTGAGCAGACACCTCGTCAAGAAGATATACAGGTGACACTGGTCAGAGTGGCCATCAATAAAAGTCTACAAATAACAAATGCTGGAGAGCATGTGGAGAAAAGGGAACACTCCTACACTGTTTGTGGGAATGTGAGTTGGTACAGCCACTATCGAAAACAGTAGGGATGTTCCTCAGAAAACTAAAAATAGAATTACGATATGATCCAGCAATCCCACTCCTGGAATATATCTGAACAAAACTATAATTCAAAAAGATACATGCACCCCTATGTTCATAGTGGCACTGTTTACAATAGACAAAACATGGAAACAACCTAAATGTTCATCAACAGATGAATGGATAAAGATGATGTGGTACATATATACAATGGAATACTACTCAGCCATAACAAAGAATGAAATAATGCCATTTGCAGCAACATGGATGCAACTAGAGATTATCATACTAAGTGAAGCAAGTCAGAAAGAGAAAGATATCATATGATATCACTTATATGTGGAACCTAAAATATGGCACAAATGAACCTATCTACAAACAGAAACATATTCATAGACATAGAGAACAGACTTGTGGTTGCCAAGGGGGAAGGGGTGAGGGAGAGGGATGGACTGGGAATTTGGGGTTGGTAGATGCAAATTATTACATTTAGAATGGATAAACAGCAAGGTCCTAATATATAGCACAGGGAACTATATACAATATCCTGTGACAAACCATAATGAAAAAGAATATTAAAAAAGAATGTATATTTGTGTGTAACTGAGTCACTTTGCCCTACAGCGAAGATTGGCACAACATTGTAAATCAATTATACTTCAATAAAAAATTTAAAAAAGATATACAGGTGACAAATAAACATATGAAAGATGCTCCACATTATATGTCCTCAGGAAAATGCAAAACAAAACAGTGAGCTATTACTAAACCCCTATCAGAATAGTTGAATTCCAGAATACTGACAACACCAAATACTGATGAAGTAGACCAACAGGAACTCTCTTTCACTGCTGGTGGTAATGCAAAATAGTACAACCCCTTTGGAAGAGGGTTTGGCAGTTTCTTACAAAACTAAACATACTCTTACCATACAGTCCAGCAATCACACTCCTTGGTACTTGGTAACAGAATAAGTATGTGTATAAGAGAAAGACAGGAGTCAAGAATGACTTTAAGATGGTTAGTGTAAGCAACTTGATGAATAAAAGATGCTTATGGGGAGTGTATTGGGCCTGGAGATATAAATTTGGGAGTCATCAGTATACAGGTGACCTTTAAAACCATGGGGTTCAATGATATCAACTAGGGAATAACTGATTATTGTAAGCAGTCAGTAAATGATAGCTGTTATGGACAAATACAAATTTACTTCTTGAGGAAAATGTTGACCCTGTTTGATGATTCCCCAGAGGGTGACACGTCCCACTGTCCTCGTGAAACATGTTTAACATCCAAGTCGTACAGCTTTTCTCAAAATAACAAGTCAAAAATTTAGTCTGATCTTAAGGTTCTATCAGAATCATGATTGAGAGCATTGGAATTAGAAAAAGATAAACATAGAGATAGGCTCCCTGTCTATGGCTATGGGAAATTTAAACAATAAAATTGTATCAAGCTAGATAAACATTAATTCTTTTTATAGTTCATTTATTTAACAAATATTGAAAATCTTTACCCTGACATAGGCACTTGGGATATAAAATGAATAAAGCACAGTCCTTGCCTTCAAGCAATGACTCTAGCAGCAGGAAAATTATGATGCAATGATAAAGGCATATACTTGTGATGGAGGTAAACAGCGGTTCTATGTAGTATGTTGAAACATGCCTAACTCAGCCTGAGGGACAAAAAGTTAATTGAGGCAAGCTTTGAGAAGGAGACAACACCCACAGCAAATATAAACAGACGAGTGGAAATTAACTATGTGCAGGAGGTGGGTATAACATTGAAGTCCAAGGGGATATACATGCCAAGACTGCATATCGTAGCGTTCTAAAGAGATGCCTTATCTAAATAAGCCCTCAATGTTGAGACTCTGATTTTTAAACTTATGGTTTTTACAGGAAAGTATTTATATAAAGAATGCTTCTGCATCTGTTTCAAGGTTGCCTTTTCATATGTTTTATTATCTTTTGAGTAAATATATGATAAGTTCCTTCCCAGGAAAATTTTTTGTTTCTCTTGATGAACTAGCATCTTCTGTTATTTAGACTTTGAGTACCTTTTGCCTTGGGTGTCAAGAAGCCCAGAACCATGTTTAATGCTCAGTCATGATAACTATAACCCATATTTCTGTTCAGTTTATTTTCCCTTAGAATCTATGCTGTTTTCTGTTTCTACTGTTAAATAATCTGATTATGTGCTTGTCTTTCATGGTAAGCTAACACAAAATCTTTTTGAAGTAGGTTGAGGATAAACTATATATATAAATGTACACATAAATACGACATAGCCTAGATGGAAAGCAGGCATCATATGATGAGTTTGGAGCTGCAAAAATCATATACGTGTTAGATGGTAATGCATTCTAAGGTTCACATTATACAGCTGTTGAACCATGCAAAAGCCCATTTGGCATTGTTCCTTCTAGTTTATGTAATATTTTTGTTATTTAGCTAATTTCAATCTCCTTTTCCTCTTTCATTGAATCACTAAATGTCTATCCTGCTCAAAGTACTTGGTATGTTTTTCCCTTTGGCTATCACCTGTTCTGTTTCTAAGGAGTTTCTCTGGTAACAGTCTCTTCCCACTCTCTCCCTATACTATTCCATCTCTATGGTTACTCTGAGAGCCATCCTATCAGTACAGCCTGACTCCCTGGCTACAAAACATGGGTGCATGGGTAGCTAGCTACCTTTCCCAAGATTGGAACATAAAAATCTTTATGATGTTGGAAATGAGAGGTTCTAGTTTAGTCTGCTCTTTACAGTAGAATAAATGAAAATTCAGGAATTGATGGCTGTGTCTGGTGTGTAGCAGAAAAAGTTGGTTAGTGAGAAGAATGAAATAGGTATAGAGGAGGGGTAGAGTTGAAAGTAGTAGTAGTAGTGTATGAGATTGCCAGTTAGGCTTGTTGACCTCAAAAGTGGGGGTGGTACCACGAGGAAACATATAGCTCACACAGAAACATGAGACTAGAAACTGCATTTTACATGCCAGGTTGCCACAAGCCATTTTCTCATCCCCTGCACTTTCCTCAGAGGTAGGACTCCTGCAGTCAGAATCTGGACTGTCCACCTAAGAAAGGGATTTTGACTTATACCATGGAAATACACTCAAATTACAATATGATGCTAAGTGAACAGTCACTTTCTGATGTATAAACATTACCAAACTTTTGCAGAGCACTAAGGCGTAAGAGTGAAGCAATAAACTTAACAGAATCCCTAGCTCCTCATGAAACAGATTTAGCATAGAAAATGGAAGGAAATATAAAGATAGGTATAAATAATACTTGTATAAATATTTGAGAGAGTAACCCATTCTTAAAAGTGAGCAAAAATGGATCCCTGCAAAAGGAATAGTCAGTCTTTATAATTAAAAACATAAATGATGAAATAAAAACTTAATAGGTGAGCTATTTGTAATGAGGTGGGTAGACCTAGCATCTGTCATACAGAGTGAAGTAAGTCAGAAAGAGAAAGACAAATACCGTATGCTAACACATATACATGGAATTTAAGAAAAAAAAATGTCATGAAGAACCTAGGGGTAAGACAGGAATAAAGACACAGACCTACTAGAGAACGGACTTGAGGATATGGGGAGGGGGAAGGGTGAGCTGTGACAAAGCGAGAGAGAGGCATGGACATATATACACTACCAAACGTAAGGTAGATAGCTAGTGGGAAGCAGCCGCATAGCACAGGGAGATCAGCTCGGTGCTTTGTGACCGCCTGGAGGGGTGGGATAGGGAGGGTGGGAGGGAGGGAGATGCAAGAGGGAAGAGATATGGGAACATATGTATATGTATAACTGATTCCCTTTGTTATAAAGCAGAAACTAACACACCATTGTAAAGCAATTATACCTCAATCAAGATGTTAAACAAACAAACAAACAGACTTAATAGGTTAGTTGAGTAGCATGCAAGACAAAAGAGAAGATAAAACTGATGAATTCAAGATTTTTGTGTTAGGTAAACAAATCCATCAAATTCAGTTATATTCTCCTTGTGAGACACATATACAAAAGAAAAAAACAATGAAAAGTAAAAAAGTGATTGATACTTTGTGAAAATGTTAACAAAAAGAATGGAGACATATGTGACAAAAGAGAATTCAAGGTGAAAAATATCACATAGAAAAAAGTAATGGTTTTTATAGATAAAAACTATAATGCATTATAAGTACTTATGCTAATTTATAAGAAATACATATAGAAAAAGCTATTAGAAATGTAAGCAATAGAAAAGAATTCATACCACCCCTGTCTCAGAAACCAATGAATTACCTATTTTTAAAAAATGTAAAGATATAGAGAAGATGGATGAATCATGCTAGAAAGTTGATTTAATTTTATTCTACTCAATAAGGAGAGAATATACTTGGTTTTTAAATACCAATGGAATAGTTTTAAAGTTATCCATTCTAAGGCTACAAAGAATATTAAAGGATATTTTAAAAGCATGAAGTTGCATTAGCAACAAAAGATAGCAAACAAATAAGTCAATAAATAAAATTCAATTACTTAGAGATGAACAACAAAAACATACTGACCTCTTCTAAACTTTTGAGTTTAAGAGGAAGTTAAAACTGAAATCACAGACTATTAAGAAATGAATAACAATGCAAACTAACAGGATGCAATCAAAGTGATTTTCAGGAAAATTAGTATTAATGAAGATAAATTAAATGATGTAAGCTTTAATCTTAGAAGCAAATAAAATAATAAGTAAAAGCAAATGAAATATATGGAAAGAATTATTAAATATAACAGCATAAATTAATAATTTGAAAACACAATTATTCTTTGAAAAATAAAGTAAAACAATAAAAATTTGGCCTGTGTGGGAGAAACAGAGAGAAAGAAAGAATGAGACAGAGACGAAGGACGGATATACTGAAGATAGAAGAAGAAGCATAAGTACATTTATGGCGAAGATTTTTTAAAAGAAGACTCTGGTGCTTCAGATCGCAGTTGAAACTGGTAGCCTTCTAGGTAGCCCAGTAAATGGGTCTAAGCTTCATAGTGAGTGGTCCGTCTTTCTTGATGGTACAAATTGTAACATGCAACAATTTAAGCTATATTTTTTCTTTGTATTTAATTTTTGATAGTTTGATGAATATGTGTGTTGGTGTGTTTCTCCTTGGATTTATCCTGTACGGGACTCTCTGCACTTCCTGGACTTGACTGACTCTTTCCTTACCCATATTAGGGAAGTTTTCAACCCTAATCTCTTCAAATATTTTCTCAGTCCCTTTCTTTTTCTCTTCTTCTTCTGGGAACCCTATATTTGAATGTTGGTGTGTATAACGTTGTCCCAGAGGTCTCTGAGATTGTCCTCAATTCTTTTCATTCTTTTTTCTTTATTCTGTTCTGCAGTAGGTATTTCCACTATTTTATCTTCCAGGTCACTTATCCATTCTTCTGCCTCAGTTATTCTGCTATTGATTCCTTATAGAGAATTTTTAATTTCATGTATTGTGTTGTCCATCATTGTTTGTTTGCTCTTTAGTTCTTCTAGGTCCTCGTTAAATTTCTTGTATTTTCTCTATTCTATTTCCAAGATTTTGGATCATCTTTACTATTGTTATTCTGAATTCTTTTTTAGGTAGACTGACTATTTCCTCTTCATTTGTTTGGTCTGATGGGTTTTTGCCTTTCTCCTTCATCTGCTGTGTATTTCTCTGTCTTCTCATTTTGCTTAACTTACTATGTTTGGGGTCTCCTTTTCACAGACTGCAAGTTCATAGTTCCTGTTGTTTTTGGTGTCTGCCCCCAGTGGCTACAGTTGGTTCAGTGGGTTGTGTAGGCTTCCTGGTGGAGGGGACTGGTGCCTGTGTTCTGATGGATGAGGCTGGATCTTGTCTTTCTGGTGGGCAGGCCCACGTCTGATGGTGTGTTTTGGGGTGTCTGTGAACTTATTATGATTTTAGGCAGCCTCTCTGCTAATGGGTGCGGTTGTGTTCCTGTCTTGCTAGTTGTTTGGCATGGGGTGTCCCGCACTGTAGCTTGCTGGTCGTCGAGTGGAGCTGGGCCTTAGCGTAGAGATGGAGATCTCTGGGAGAGCTATCGCCGTTTGATATTACATGGGGCTGGGAGGTCTCTGGTGGTCCAGTGTCCTGAGCTCGGCTCTCCCACCTTAGAGGCACAGGCCTGACACCCGGCCAAAGCACCAAGACCCTGTCAGCCACACGGCCAAATGGATCACCAACTACAAGGAATGCAACATCACTGATATCAGCATCCTTTAAGATATTATCTGCTTCCTGTTCCACTTCTTCTCTATCAGCGAGAATCAATTTTCTTCATAAAACTCTTCCAGAACTTCCTTCCCTACAGTCAGGACTGAGGTATAGGCTTCCAGATACACTCGGTTGTAGCATCTTAGAACTTCCAGGCCCTTGACTGTGATGTCCTTGGCATCTCCCAGGCCCAAACCGATCATGTAAAGCATTTCAAAGTCCAGGAGGAGGGCAACCTTTGAGAGAAACATAGCTGGGTCTTCCCCAAACTCCTATCTGCCGCCATTTCCCAGAAGCAGCTGCCTAACCTGAGGATTTGCACAGAGTGAGGATCCACGCGGCCGGCCTCACCTACGGTCTGAGCTAGACTTTAGCCAGGACTTAGTACACTAGTGTGGTATTCTGCGAACTGTGAAGACAATTAAGGTTACTGTGAACTGTTCTGGGGTAGAGCACAGCAGAGTTAGCATAGTCCCTAGCAAACGTGAATATTAGTTTTTCTCTATATGTAAAAGCAAGCTGCTTTTATCCTCCTAATTCGTGGGTTTCAAGAAGAATGCATTCACCAGACCATTAGGTGCAGAGCAAATACCACATCTAGCACTGTAGCTGAGCCTGGGACTACCACCTGATTAAGATTATGATAGTTGGCCGTCATCTATGATGATCCATATGGCTTTTGCAGAGACCGACAGGTGAATTGAATGGAGATACAATGGAGACTATCACCCCTTCATCCTGTATAATTCCCTGTGTAAGTCTTTGATGGTAGCATTAAGGGCACTTCCTCTCAGGATGAAGTATTCTTTCTGATTGTCTATCAGGATTAGGGATGAAAGAGTTGTTTTTGCTTTTGTTTTTTTCCAGAAGCTTCCACTTGGTCCTTCCTATGATAACGACTTTAATTTATAGAGCAGAGAATTGAAGTGAAGGTTCTTCTACCTATTGAATATATCTAAACCTAACTATACACTTGACCAGGGGAATAACCACAGGATGGTTGCATAGACCCATTAGAACAATGTAAGAGAGATTTGGGCAAGACTCTACTTATCACCTGGCCTCCATACATTCCTTTTCTAGCAGTGGAAAGTATGGTGGTGTTTTGGTTCACCTGGAATCAGTGTCAGCTCAGACACTACATCTTAACAATTATTGAACTGTCTGAGTACTGCCCTTCTCCAACACACAGTTACCTTGGCTAACAGGCATATGTCACTTGGGGAGAAGGATTAAGGGGATTTTACCATGTGTTATTCTGTGGCACTTCAGGGTCCTTTTGCCCCTTCAGTAATTGGCTCAGTCTGTGAATTGACTTGAACCTGGAAACTGGATGAAGAATCATAATTTTTCATTGTGTTAAAATCCTGTGTCAAACCTGAAAAGTTCTATGTCCAAAGAATCTGAAAGAATTATAATTTTTCATTATGGTTGCTGACATAGAGCTTTATTTATTTGAACTGGATTATTTTTCTGAATTGTAAAAATTGAGTAACATAGTAGTCAGTTGTCCTTTTATCTTGCCCTTAGGCAAGAGACATTAGCTATTGCCAGATTTCTATAGGCCCTGCAAACCAATCTGCTGTACTGTACATTGTTAAATTATATCCAGTTAACCTTTACAGAAGTTTAAGTGTGCCAACTGGACCCTGCTGTTTCAGGATCCATTTATTCCCAGTGTCAAGATCTCTCACTATCTATGCTGCCCCACAGAGGACAACCACTATCAATCTTGTCAAAGATGTACCCCTTATTGGTGAGTTTCTTATTGTTATGGTGGAAGTAATACCCTCTGAGCCCCTCTGGTTTCACAGAATAAATCCTTTCTGATATTCTTACCTCTTAGCTTTCTAACTCTTTCTCAAGACTATGCCAAGGAGGTTCTGCCATCTACTTGGCCATCAGTATGTCAGATTTCAAGGAGTGATCCCGGAAGTGTTTTAGGATATCTCTACCAGAATAGGGATGCCAAGTCAAGTGTGAATGCTCCAATTTGAATATATCCCCCAAAGAAGCCTATTTTCTGACCCATCTTCTATTCTAACACCCCCAAGACACACTTTTACACCCTATTCCCACAATCCCTATTAATATACCATGCCTGCTAGTGTACAGGATATTAGTTTTTTATTGCTAATGTAACAAATAACCACAAATTTAGTGACTTAAAATACCACAACTTTTTCACAGTTTTGTAAGTCAAAAGTCAGTGTGGGTCTCATTGAACTGAAATCAAGTTGTTAGCAGGTTAAGTTCCTTTCTAGAAGCTGTAGGGGAGAATATGTTTTCTGCTCATTTGGGTTGTTGGTGGAATTCAGTACCTGGTAGCTATAGGACTGAGGGCTCCATTTTCTTACTGACTGTAAGATGAGGACTGTTCCCAGCTTCTAAAGGCTGCCACATACCTTGGCTGGTGGCTCTGTTTCTCCCTCTTCACAGCCAGCAAAAGTGAGTCGAGTCCTCCTCTGGTCACAGTGCTCTGACCTTCTCTTCTGCCTTTCTCTTCCTCATATGATTAAATCAGACCAATCAAGAAAAATTTCCACATTTTAAGGTTTTAATCTTAATCACATTTGCCAAGTCTCTTTTGGCATGTAATATTCATAGGTGTCAGGGATTAGGGCATGAACATTTTGGGGCGCCATTATTCTAACACACACAGATTCTATTATTCCCTTGATATGTGTGCTGTTTCCTCCTAAAGCAGGGGCTATAATTCCCTGCTTGGTATGTGTGGCCTTTAACAGTACAGGGTCTCCAACTAAGGGAAACCTATTCTCTGGCAAGAGGGAGGAGAATGTTCTCGCTGGCCTGGAAGGTCCAGGGAAATCTGGGGGTTCAGGATTCTCAGGCTTAGATGAATGTATAAACAAATTGTGGTCTACACAATGGAATGCTATTTAGCAATTAAAAGAAACTAACAAAAAGAATGAATCTTAAAAGTATTATGTTAAGTGAAAGAACATAGACATAAAAACTCTCATACTATATAATTCCACTTATGTGGCATTCTAGAAAAGGTGAGACTGTAGGGATAGAAAACAGATCAGTAGTTGCCAGAGGCTGGGGATTTCGGGAGGGGGTTGACTGCAAAGGAACATGAGGAGACTTTTTAAGGATGATTTTGTATCTTGAGTATGTTTGGGGTTGCATGAGTATGTGAATTTGTCAAAATTTATTGCACTGTACGCTTAAAAGAGGCAAATTTATTGTATTTAAGTTATCCTTCAATAAATCTGATTTTACCAAAAAAAAAAGTCTCAGGCTTATTCATTAAATGTCCCCCTTCCAGGTCACACAGTTACACCTTTTTTTTTTTCTACCAGGTACCAACTTCAACTTAAGAAATCTGTTAAGGTTTGCATTTAATCTCTATTAAAGGCCTGCTACCCTTACAGTTAGATCAGGGGCCTGATTTTCAGCACAATCTGCTCTGCAGTTGCAAGAGAGTAGAGTCTTTTTCCTTTATAGAGGACCTATAGCTTTCATAGCTGGCCCTGAGTTGAAATTGGCTATTATGTTCTTATTTGCGTTTTATTCAAGACTTCCAACAAATAAAACCAATCTGTTCTATAATTATTATCATTATCATTGGCTCCATATACCATTTATCTGCCACAGCCACTGTATAATCCGATGTTGTGCCTTCTACTGGCACTTTATCCAAGACAACAGGTAAAATTCTTAGTAATTCTAATTCTACTGAATTCCAATGGTAATCCTCACCCCAACTACCAGTAGGAAATAGGGATTGTATTGCCATCTGACTGGTGAGTGATCAGGCTTCAAAAATCCCGCCTTGAGAGTCTATTATCTAGGCCACTCTTGGTACTAATTGGATTATTAACAAGTTCCCCAGAAATATGAGTCTGAGACAAAGTTTTATTAGTGAGAGGTGTGAGTATGTTTTTGGAGAGTATAGTCCCAGGGAGGAGGAATAAGGAAAGAGCAGTGAAGCAGAGAAGAGAGAGCCAATACAAAGATACATTACTGAGTTGACCAGTGCTACAAGCTACTGGTTACTTACTCTGCAGTACTGTCTAAGAAACCATATGAAAAACCTTTCATCTGTCCATTTGGGGAAGAAATTAATCCATCAGCTCCCAATTGTCATTGAATAAAGACTTGCCTAGAGGTCAACTCCTTTTTATTTCTGGATTGCATATGCAGACTTTGAGTTAGTTACCTTTGTGACCTACTCTGGGGCATCAAAAGAGAGGTTTTGGGATTGGAGATAAAATAAACAAACGGAATGGGTGGTGCAATGGACTGAATGCTTATGTTCCTTTCAAATTTATATGTTGAAATCTAATCCCCCAATGTGATGGTATTAGGAGGTGGGGACTTTGGGAGATGATTAGGTCATGAGAGTGGAATCCTCATGAATGTAATTAGTGCCCTTAGAAAAGAGACAATAGAGAGTTCCTTAGCTCTTTTCTGTCATGTGAGGACCCAGCTAGAAGATGGCTGCTTATGAACCAGGAAGCAGGTTCTCACTAGATTACCTTGATTGGACTTACTAGCATCTAGAACTGTAAGAAGTAAAATCTCAGTTGTTTATAAGCCACCCAGCCTATTGTACTTTGTTATAGAGCCTGAAGTGACTAAGATAGGTGGCCTGAAGCTAGATGCTATCAGTTGTACAACATGAAGCTAGTAGAAGTCTTGGCAGAGCTGGTTGCTATAGTTGTGGTGGAATACTGGGCAGGAGAGACCAAGGGAGTGTGATGTGGTAATTGAAAGGTGTCAGGTGTACTATCTGATAAAGTTGTGAGGATTATATGAGTTAATATATGTAAAACAGAAGATTGCTCAGCATGTTGCATGCATAGCCAATAAATCTGTTATGTTCTATCAGTTCTGCTCTATATCATCATGGTGGACCTAATGAAGATGTAGAACTTGGCTATCTTGTTTGATCTTTCTCCTAATTGCTGGTGCTAATGTTCTATATCTTGTTTTCAATCAAGAAAACACTTAAGGTATACAGATCAAAACTGAGGAAAAATAATGGAAGCCTTCCTGCCTGAGGGTTTTCTCCATGTGGTCAGAGCTTGGGTAATGCCTGTTAAATTTACTGCAACCTTTTCTTACAAGTTAACTATTTTTTAAGACCTATGAATCTTTAACTTAATTTACTTCTAGCAAGAATCTCACTGCTTAGTATTATTCTTAGTGTTGTGGGCAAAAGAATAGTGTTTCTCAATCCTGCCAACCTTAAGGATCC
>NW_021703770.1:16315024-16333921 GCF_005190385.1 Monodon monoceros | reverse complement strand
TTCCAGATATTTTATTTCAAGGAGTACATTTCTTCATTGTGTAAATTACCCAAAAATAAAAATGGAACTCTGACACTATGAATACATCACTATATGGAAAACACACTGCATTTTAACAAATAAGGTAGGAATCATTTTTTTGAGAAGAGGAGGAATTGTGTCACTGAATGATAGCAAAATTATGAAGCATTTACTGTTTTACACTCTGTGCTGAGCATATGACATGCAATTTGTCATTTAGTCCCCACACAACTATGAATAAGTCTAGCTTGTGTGGCTTCCTGCTCTTCGTGACCAGTATACTACTGATTGATCAATGCCTGCACTATATTGGCATTAAAAGTTTTGAATCAGCCTTGGGAGTATCTATTGTATTATAATTTCCATTTCATAGAGAAGAAACGCGGACTTGGTAGATTGTCACTTAATATAATAGATTAGGCCACTTAGTTGTTACCTGGCAGAATAAATCCTTAAATTCCTATTTCTTATCTTTCAAGCTTCTACCATGTCCGGTTGCCTCTGACATAAATAATCATGCTACTGTGCAGGTGGCTGGAGCACAGAAACATCGCATGGTGGGTTAGCCAAGCTATGGGTGAGAATTAGGCTAATAAAATTCACTGAAGTGTTTGCCCTGAAGAAGCAGGGTGCCTGGCTTTTTTTTTGGAGTTTATGTGTTGACAGTGTAAAGAACTGGTACAAAGAAGGTTGCCTTGCTTCTGACTTTATAACCTCCACTGGTCAGGAAAGGAATAAATTGACCACATCTGCTGCAAATCTGTGTCTGTGTTATTGGGGCCTTGCAACTTTGTCACTGGCTCTCACAGTCTTTTCCTGCAGATCCAGGATACTATCCCATATAGAAGTTTGCCAATTTTCACACATTTTTTACTCTTTAGCATTTTTCAATCTTATTCTCTTGGGCATCCATTATGGTAGCAGTTGGAAGATTTTTTCTTTAAAGAGACAGATAGTAATATGTTAGAATTTGTGGACCAGTTAGACAAGTGGAAGATAGATATAATTTATTGATATTATATGCCAAGAAAAAAGCACATATATACAAATTTTTTAATGGTGAAACTCAAAATTAATACAATAATTAAGTACAAATTTATTGGTAATATAACTCTATTATGAAAAAAAGGAATTTTTTGGGGATAACATTTCACTTTAGGGCTCAATTTATTCTTCTATTATCTAATTGATTACAAATATTCATCTGTAAAGCATCTTAACACACGGGCTTCCCAAAACAGGTAGTAGGCCAGATTTGGCTTCCACAGGCCAAGTTTTCCACTCTTACTTTAGGAAACGCTGGAGCTTCTATGGGAGACAAGCAAAAATGTGTATATTTATAAGCAGGAAGGCATCATGAGCAGATTGCTGTAAAGAGTTTTATTAAGGTTTTGTGTGTGCAAAGGCAAGGAGGGAGAATTTAATTTTGAAGATCCAACGATACTTGCCTCAGTGATTGGTTTCCAGCTCCAGCTCCATGAGTTAGGTCTATGCATGTGGAAAGTGGGGCATCATTATTATGAGGCATATTGTCGAGGGGCTTGTGTTACACAGGAAGTATCACTATCTTTCCATCAGTGCCAACCTTAGTGACAAATTGTGGCCTAGAGTGAGGGGAGGGATTTTCCACAGTTTTCCATAAACACTGGGTGGCCAGGAAGAGTAAGGACGCAGAAAATACAGTTTGGGGCGCAGTGAGAGGCAGTGGCCTTTACACAAATATCTGTGTTTCTGCAGAGGGCCCCAGCTGTGTTGCAAAATGAGACCTCTCTTCAAGTACTTAGATATAATAGTTTAAAAGTCCAAATATACTACATTATTGATTCTACAGTCAACTGGAATTTTTTTTAATCTTTATTGGAGTGTAATTGCTTCACAATACCGTTAGTTTCTGTTGTACACAAGTGAATCAGCCATATGCATACATAGTGTCCCCCATATCCCTCCCTTTTGAGCCTCCCTCCCACCTCCCCCTTTCCCACCCTCTAGGTCATCGCAAAGCACCGAGCTGACCTCCCTGTGCTATGCTGCTGCTTCCCCACAGCTATTTTACATTCGGTAGTGTATGTATGTGATGCTACTCTCACTGCCCCAGCTTCCCTCCCCCTCCCCCATGTCCTCAAGTCCATTCTCTGTGTCTACGTCTTTTGATGCAATGTAACTACACAAGAATTCCAGGCAGATCACTGTTCCTTTAGATATCTTGGAATGGTTAAGAAGTAACAGCATTGGTGAGTGCATTTCCACATGACACCATGAGGAGCTCTGTGGCCCCACTTCCATGAGAAACAAGAAAGCTTGCAAAAACTATTAAAAAAAAAAAACAACATTTAAAGTCTTTGTACATTATCCTAAGGTAGTAGACTTATCAAGAAAATCTACTAACTCTTAGTAAGACTGAGAGTCTGTGGCATTAGAGCCACAACCTGCTTCTCCACACCACCCCCATCCCCCCTTCTGAGTTCAGCTTGAGGAAGCTCCACTAGGGCAGAAGAAACCTCCCACTCCCCTCAGCTCCCAATCAAGGCTTCTGGTATCTGAACCGGAGAGGCAAACTGCCAGCATTTCTCATCCCCTCTACCCCCAAATTGAAGAGACTAAATTCCTGGTGAGTGAAAAAAGATTTGGCATTCCTTTCCTCCACCCAGATCCTGTTCATGTACAAAGGCCCTGTTCCACGCTGTTTTCATATTCTCTCTTTGTCCTTGGCTTTTTGGCACTTTGATTATAAGTGTCTCAGTGTGGATCTATTTTGAATTTATACTTCTTGGAATATATATAAATATGTAGAGTAGTTTTTCTTAAGTATGTAGAATAGTGTCTTGGAAATTGGAGGTTTCAACTATTATTTCTTCCATATTCTTTCTGCCTTTTCTCTTTCTCCTCTTCTGATGGGATTCCTGTTATGCTTATGTTGGTTGCTTGATGGTTTCCCAATGTCTCTTAGATTCTGTTTTCTTTATCATTTTTTAATTTCTTCTCCTAGACTAATAATGTCTTCTATTAGCTTTGCTAGTTCTTTTTCTTCTGCCTGCTCAAAGCTGGTGTTAAACTCTTCTAAGTTTTCATTTCAGTTATTTTACTTTTCAGCTCGAGTTTCTCTTTGGTTCCTTTTTATAATTTCCATTACTGATGTCTCTATTTGTTATACATCATTCTCCTGGTTTATAACCTCTGCTCTTGTTTATTGCTTTCTTTAGCCATTTAAGCAATTTGAACTCCAGATTCTCTTGATCTTTTGGGATGGCAGAGTGATCCCTCTCATTGGATGCACACTGGTGTTGCACAACATTGGAAGCAGCAGATAAGTTGTACATATAGCAACATGGAGGGAACCTTCAACATATAGACCAGTGAAAAATTAGGAAATGAAATAAATAATATAGAATAAATAAGCAACAAAAATTATATACTTAAAAAATACATGCACCACAAAAATTTACACATCTTATATAAAAGTTTTTAAAAGAGAGAAGATATTAAACAGCATATAATGGTTGCCTCTGTAGGGGACTTCCAAGTGAAAAAAGGGATAAAAGTACTATAGCCATTATTTTGTAATAACTTTAATGGAGTATAATCTATAAAATATGAATCACCTGTGCTGTACACCTGAACTAATTAATATTGTAAATCAAACTTTACTTCAATAAAAAGTACATAATACATAGCAAATGAATGAATGTATGAATAAATAATATTTATTTATTTTATTTAATATTATATTAGTATTCCATGTTGCTATATGTACAACTTATCTGCTGCTTTACAATAAAAGTACATACTAGGGGCTTCCTGGTGGCGCAGTGGTGAGAATCTGCTGCTAATGCAGGGGACACGGTTCGAGCCCTGGTCTGGGAGGATCCAAGTCTTAAAGGACTCGTGAAAAACTGGTGAGTCAGCCGGTGAAGGGCAAGGACACTCAAGGCAGAGAGGATAGCGGAAGTCCAGAGCCGTGAGTGTGCAAGGGGTGTGTTATGGAGCCACAGGCACGGGCTCTGGAGGATCAGTGCAGTGTCACCAGGCAGTGGCAAGTGCCCCTAAAGGAGGCCGCGAGGAGGAGAAGAGCGGGTCTTAACCACCCATGTGCATGGAGCTGGTTTCCTCAGAAAACAGCTAAAAATGGAAAGGACAAGTTCAGGTGGCATTTTAGGCCACTGACGTCAGTATGGATGAGGAATTTGAAGAAGCCTGGAGACAATTA
The DNA here is from genome assembly GCF_005190385.1 of Monodon monoceros. Classification (NCBI taxonomy): domain Eukaryota; kingdom Metazoa; phylum Chordata; class Mammalia; order Artiodactyla; family Monodontidae; genus Monodon; species Monodon monoceros. The sequence continues at coordinate 16,329,696 of NW_021703770.1, read as the reverse complement.
TGCCCCACTCTTCTGAGGAGCAGTGTTTTTATTTTCAAGTGGGACTTTCACGCTGCCACCTCCTCTCCTGTCCCTACTGAAAGGTTTATAGGCCGGCAGAAGGGAGAACCTGGCTTAAGTAAAGTTAATCAGGTTTCTTTACTGTACAGCTCCTCGGGGCTGCTGTAGGCTAGTGTTCACTCTGGATCATCACAGCAGGTGTATGGTACACAGCCATCCTCAAAGCTATTTGACTCTAGAGTCCTTTTTTAACAGAAGTGTCTAACAACTGGTTCCACCAAACAGCAATTTGGTAACTTCTAGACCAGGTAATAGCAGGAAGAAAGGGGTCTGAAATAAGGTATAGATGAAGGGAGGAAATAAGTTCTAATTGTGTTTAGGAAATTACAAGCAAGACTTGATCTTGGGAAGTAAGGAAGAAGTAGGAGGCGGAGGCTGAACCCCCATCTGTGTGACTAAGGTTGGGTGGTGGTATCACTGAGTTTGGAAATAGGGAATAAAGAACTGAATTGGTAAAAAGACTTTAGTTCTGGACATGTTGAATTGTAAAGCACCTGTAGAATTCAGGAGACAAACTGGTAGATAACTGGACATGCACGTGAAGACATGGAAAGATAAAAATTTGAATGTCATCAGCACACATCAGCAGTCATTAAAATCATGAACATGGATGAGATTTCAGAGAATTGTGAGTACTGACAACGTTCAAGTAATAAGCAGAGAAAGAATTCTGGGAAAGAGTGAGGTGATAAAGTTTCAAGAAGGAGGAAGTAGAGACAGCCGGGTCATCTTCAGAGGAATGTGGAGTGTCCATTGGATTTGGGCAGTTAGGTCCCAGTGACCTTAGAGCGCTTCAGTGAAAGTGGTGGACAAACAAAAAGCCGGATGGCAATTAAATTGAGGGGTGTAGGGTGCCTGTGGGGGCCAGGCGGGGGCTAGTGAGACAGTGGGAAATAGGCTACTTGACGGAGTTGGATGAAAAGAGAAAATAATTAGCAAAAAAGAATTTTTTAGAATGAGAAGGGACTTCTTATTTTATAGTTGTGAAATGAAGGACGGTGGTTAAGGAGATCCTGAAGATGTAGATAATATTTAGAGAACTTGGGGAAACATTGGACATTGAAAGCAAAAAAACCCTTGCACAAGTATAGAAAACTCCAATTGTACCTTCGCGTTGGATGGATACTGGTAAGTTTGGGAAGGAAATAAGGTAAGCAAGAGCAGATACGAAGTTAAATGAGTTTCTACACTGATACCCTCAGTTTTCTTTGACACAGATTTTTCAAGAGACACATAGATACACAGACATAAGTACAGCTTTAAAATTACTTTCATAGTACATGTTTTATAATCACGTCTGAGAACAAGTCTTTGTTTCATTTGTACCTCCATTATCTTGTCAAGGCCAAACAGTGACAACTTCAAGCTTTGCATATCAGAGCCTAACTAGCTTAAACGGAACGTATCTCCATAATTGAATTTCACTTCTTATTTGTAATAAGTTTATCCATTAGGAGGACAACACTTTCATAGTGTTTGATCACAGATGAGGTTGGGCAGTGTATCACTCACAGAATGCACTAGCATACTGATCGAGGTTCTCTCCTATTACGAGTATAATTTTTTCGCCGTTAGCAAATATTTTTTGGTGGCTGTGGGATAAGATACCCCTAGGTCCTCTTTCCTGGTATATTTCACAAAAGACTATGAAATAACTTTCCAGTCGGCCCATACTAAGGGCCTGGCATAATAAGTTCATAATTAACAGTTTTTTTGGGTTGTGAGAGTTTTTTTTTTGTTTTATTTTTTTGACAGCAAGGATAAGGACACTGTCCTTAACTGCAGGGTAGGGGGGTTTTTTGGCCATGAATTATAAGTCAAAGAAGACATTGATTGAAGCATGTATTTGAATATCCTTTCCACCAGACATAGGTAAGCGGGCCCATCCTGAACTCCTGGTGAGATTGCTTCTCATTTTCAGATGTGGAGCGTGGCAGAGATAAGGAAAACGCTATTACACTTGAATTATCACTAGAAACATGAATTCAGCCAAATATAAAACAGGGCCTCTGCCTACTGAGGATGTCAATTTCCATCTCAACAAAATCGTGAACATTTCTCCTTTAGATTAAATTCAAGAAAAATCCCCTTCCTGTCCCAGGATGAAATATGGGTGTGCACAAAGGAGAACAACTGAAACTATTCACTTTCTAAACCTGAACAGGAATTCATTCTGACTTCAATATTTTTAGATTCACTCTTATGCCCAGGTGATTATGTTTAGAGATCAAAGTTATGTTCATCTGGTTAAGTAAGAAAAAAATCCATTTTTAGGACTATGAATAGTAACTTTATATATTATATATATAATATAAAATAAAATATATATATTATATGTAAATATATATTCCACCTATTCAACGAAATTGTATTTTCACTAATCTCTTACGAATGACGAACTGTATCACTCTTTGGAAGCGCTATAGGGAATTAAAGTCGCCCACTATACTTTTTATATAAGACCATGGAAAACCAATTCCTAAACTGGAGCAAACTTAGGTTTGCTATGAAGGTTACGCTTGCCTGGCTTAGAGTTGATGGCCACGAACTCATAAAAGGTGAGTATTTTCCTCTAAGTTACTTTCATGATGCCACCCCTGAAAAAATTTGGAGGGGAAGTATTTTTTGAAATAGCGTTATATCTCAGTAACCTTTTAAAAATGCTTAAGGGTATGGGGAGCATAACCTGCAAAATGTTCAAGCAACTCTTGTTGATTTAAGTGTAATTGATCAGGAGCAATACAGGAACGGAGCCTGGGTACAAAAGACAAAAGTGGACCGGGAGGCTATTTAACTGGATTGCTTTTTGGTATTGTACAAAAGCAGAGAAGTCTTCATTACCTCAGGCGCCAAGGGTCCCCTACTGTTTCCTCCTTTTTAGTAAAATAAAAGAGAGGCTAGTTTCTCAATGTAGCAGCATTCCTTCTATCTATCCTTAAGTAAGTGGGTACAACAGTGTATTTTCTCCTGGGCTGTGGAGCGGAGAATAATTCCGTGGCAGCTTGGACCTCCAGTCACCGGGTTCTTGTACTTGGTCTGTAATGGCCAAGGACCTATAATCATATTCTCTTTTGTATTTGCACCTCCAAATTGCAAGCATTCCTTGGACAACAAAATAGGTAGTGATTTCATGAAGTGTTTAGTATGGATAAAATAATAAACTATAAAAATACAAACTATATCATAAGCTTTTCTTTCTGGAGAACTATATTCATAAATTAACGTAAGCACCTAAGGTGCGCATGTGTGTTTTTTCACCCATGATGTTTGTGTGTGTGCTTCCACTCTACAGGAGACATGCAAATAATATCAGATTTGCTACTATATGAAGTTTGCTTTCTCCCAAGAACTGTGTGCTCGCAGGGTTCGTTCAGGAAGTGAGTGCCTACCACCACACGCAGTCATATTCATCACCTTCAGCAGGAATAATTTACATCTTAACCTTACATGCTGGCGTATTAATTAGTATACTCATCAGACTTGCTTATTAATAAAACAAGTGAATAGCACTGGCAAAATATTGGAAATTCAATGACAATTTACATTTTTGATAAGGCTCAGAAATATTATTGCAGAGCAGGGGGGACAGAAAACTGTGGTCAAATTTGAACATTCATTATAATTGAAGTGTGGTGAACGTGACAGGTGAAAATTGATATTGATTTCTTTCCTCTAGTATTTGGAAGAGTTCTAAAAGGTAAATAAAATGGATGATAACAAGACATATCAAGTCTCACTGATTTCTTTGATCAACTCCTCCCACATATCACTCCTTCACCTACCGTGTTTGAATAATTCAATGCCCATAGCCTTTCCAGTTCAGTGCATTTAAAACACACTCAAGCTGGGTTTTCAATCATATTAGACTGAAAGTTGAACTTTTTATGAAGGATTATTTAAAACACAATGGGTCTTGAGCCCAACAGCCTTTGAAACAACAAAAATCTGGGAGTTCAGTAAGGAAATGTCACACTGTGGAGACTTTTAGATTCAGGAAATGCAGTAATCCTTTGATGTATGTAACGTTATCAATATTAACAAACTTTGCTTGATTCAGCACTGATTTGAGAGCTGGTTACTACTGGTCTGGTATTTTTTAACCAGTTGTGAAAGCACTGAGAGAGTTGTTCTTGGGTTGAACTTGACCTGCCTCTGGGAGATGCTCTTGTCTATCCATCTGAAAGCTTTATGCAAGTGCATTTCTCTGGCCTTCCTTTTCTCATCCGCACCCCTTGGGTAAACGAAAGATGCTCAAATATAGATGTGAACACTGCAGATGCTTGTTTGGCAATGGTGTCTTTCAGCTTCCCAATAAAATTTTTATATTGCTGACCACCCCATTTGACTGAAAAGTGACTCCATTTACTGACAGGATATCTGGCTGAGATGCCAAAAGAAATAGGTCATTTCAAATTCCTTTTTAATTTTTAAGTCATAGCTTTTTGTTGCAACACTACTTGTTCAAAAGTTAGATCATGAAAGTACCTTCTATGACCTAAATATAATAATCAAAATGTTCTTCAATGGGCTATATAAAAGCAAGCAGATAATTCCTAATTATCAATCTTTCTCTGTAGTCATATAGTTCTTGTAATTTTCAAGGAGAGTAGAGAATCAAATGTAAAGTGTTACAATAGCCCAAGCCTACAGCACTGTTATCTAAACCATTCAGCAATATGTCTCTGCCAAGTCACTCTGAACCTAGACTACTGAGAATGTGTGTTTTAATTAATTTTTAGGTTCTCCTCTTTTGAGTAAAAAAATGGTCACAATTTTATAGTAAAATTAAAGAAAAAACACAAAATAGAACATCTGAGATATTTTCATTTAAAGAAAAAACACAAATAGAACATCTGGATATTTTCATTAGGCATTATATATATATATCATATATATACATAATTTTAATATATATACATATATAAATGCACTGGGATAAATCTCCCTCTTCTGTGTCAGTCGGACATAGGTCCATTTTCTTAGGAATAGGGACTCCTTTCACAATGGAAGTGAGGGAATTGGCTGGAACATCCTTCTTGAATATAATTCCATGAAGCCACCATTTAAGGTCATCTGGATCTTGGTCTTCTAGCAATCTACTATCCAACAGTGTTAGTTCATCAAATTCAGGTCTTTCTGAAGCCAGGCTAGAAATACAAAGTGAGGTGGATGACTAAGGTAAGTGGACCAAAAAGGAGGAAAGGAAGATGAGCAAAACAATTTCCCAATTTCATTTTTCCCATATTCTCTGTGTGCTTGACAAGGGAAAAAATATTCGGGTTGAGTTCCTCTCATTCTTAGCCGTTTGTTGGTTCAAGTTGAGAAAAAAAAAAAAAGGTAAAAAAAAACGAAAATAGAGAGTCCAGAATCCGTTAGCTCTCTTGCATGTAGTTATCACAACTTAAAAGGCTTCCAAAATGGGGGATAAACTTTAAAAATATAAACCAATCTTTTCAATCTAAACAAGTAACACTAAAATATATTTTAGAAATCCAGCAAACACACTAACCACAGTCAAAGCAAAGGAAGGCTTATGGCCTACCAAATGACAGTGGCTGTCTACAAGAGAGAGAAAGAATACTCAAAATTCTATCTGGACGGCAGAGCTAGCACAGCTACTATTTTCTTTCCTAAAATCAAGGCATAAAGAAATGAATAACATAAAACTTGCCAAAATGTCACCCGGGGCCTCCAAAAGCAGATTAAAGAAGGGAGTGGTGCCAGAAATCGATGGATGAAGAAAATACTTAGAGAAGCCCTTCTCTATCAGTGGGCCACCAGGGTTTATGGGTAATATAATAGGCCTTTCTGTCATCTTCTTTTTATAATTTATACATTAAATTTCAGTTATATTTAAAAATATCCAATCAGAAGACAGGCATTTCCAGAAGTATCAGTATTTAATCCTCACTTTCACAAATGTGAAAACTGAGGCTCAGTATAGTGTCAAGGAATTTTCCTAAATCATTGAAGCTGTAAATTTGGGACCTAAGTCTAAATCAGTTTATCATTTTACTTTGGCTAACTTCTTAAATTCTGTTTAGGGACATAGGGAGGGGGAAGGGTAAGTGGGACGAAGTTAGAGAGTGGCCTGTACATATAGACACTACCAAATGTAAAATAGATAGCTAGTGGGAAGCAGCCACATAGCACAGGAAGATCAGCTAGGGGCTTTGTGACCACCTAGGGGTGGTGGAATAGGGGGGTGGGAGGGAGACTCAAAAAGGAGGGGATATGGGTATATATACATACGTATAGCTGATGCACTGTTATACAGCAGAGACTAACACACAACATTGTAAAGCAATTATACTGCAATAAAGATGTTAAAATATATATAAGAAAGCTATACTATAAAATAGATACAGTGATAATATATCTGAGAGGTGGAATTATGGCTGCTTTTTAATCTATTTTTGGATTTTTGATTATATGATTTCTCTATAAAAATATGAATCTCTTGTGTAATAAAGTTACTGAAAACCAAAAAAAAAAATTGTTTAGGAAGAGAGGATAGAATGAAGGTTTGAGCATAGAATCATGTGAAATCACTGAAGATAGTGGGTCTGTAGTGCGTTTTATTTGTAGTGGGTTTGGTTATATTTAGTTTTATCTATACAACTATCAAAGAAGGAGAAAGAAGTTGGGGTAATTTTGCATTTGCAACTAATCAAAGCGAATTGCTTTTAGCTTTACAAAAAGATCGTTTGTACTCAGATTAACATCTTTATTCTAAAATGGAGCTAAATAACATTTATTGGCTAGATATTTGCAATAAACAAGCTTGTTTACCTGTTACCACCTAGCAGAGGACTATTGTGTAAGTCTCACTGAGTATTGCTAAAAATTATATGAGCTCTCATTTTACCAGAGTGATTTAAAGTTAACTTCAGCAGCCAGAATTAATGAAACCGGGTAATGATGCAAAGATATTCCACAGGGTATTCTGTTTTAATTAAAGATAGAAAATGTGAGTCATTAGAGGTTTTAAGAAATGTTGCATTCTATTACTTTCTCATATTTTAAATCTAGGAATATAGATGAAAACTGAAAAATGGTAGCCACTTTAGTTCAGTTTTAATGTATATCAGCTCTGAATTTATATTGAGTGAATAGTAAAGAGTCTGAATGAAGAACATAGTCTGGGGGCATTCAGGTACAAGTCCTAAATTTTATTAGAAGTTGAGTGTCTGTTAATTAGCAGGCAGCTATATAACTGAACTATAAAGCCACTACAATTCAAACATTGTGTGTAGCATTACTACATGAATGAACACATGTACAAATTAAACAGAAAAGAATATCCACAAATAGTTCTTAGTACGTCTGGGAAGTTTGATTGTGATAAAGTCAAGTTATAATCTTTAAAATTGATGCCTAGAAAACTACACACCCATTTAAAACTAAAGTCTGTACCTCACAGTACATACCAAAATAAATTACACCAGTTGCACATGTAAGAAGCTTGCAAGTTGCCACTTTACCCTAACAAGATGCGTCTTTTACAAATGTTTTCTCCCACTCTGTGGCTTGTCTTTTCATTATCTTGATAGTGATTTTCACAGAGCAGAAATTTTCTATTTTAATGAAGTCTAGCTTATCAATTCTTTCATGGAGTGTGCCTTTGGTGTTATATTTTAAAAGTCATTGCCATACCCAAGGTCATCTAGGTTTTCTCCTATGCTATCTTCTGGGAGTTTTACAGTTTTGTGTTTTACATTTAGGTCTGTGGTTCATTTTGAGTTAATTTTTATGAAGGATATAAAGTGTGTATCTCGATTTTTTTTTTACTATGGACATCCAGTTGTTTCAGCACTATTTGATGAAAAGACTACCTTTCCTCCATTGTATTGTCTTTGTTCTTCTGCCAAAGATCAGGTGATTGTATTTATGTGGGTCTATTTTGGGGCTCTTTATTCTGTTCCATTGATTTGTTTGTTCTTTCACCAATATCACCCTTTGATTACTGCACCTTCATAATAAGTCTTCAAGCTGGGTAGTGTCATTCCTTCAACTTTGTCCTTCAATGAGGTGATAGCTATTCTGGGTCTCTTGCCTCTTCATATGGACTTTAGAATCAGTTTGCCAATATCCATAAAATAACTTACTGGGATTTTGATTGGGATCACACTGAATTTCTATAGATTAAGTCGGAAAGAACTGACATTTTGATAATACCGAGTCTTCCTATTCATGAACATGCAATATCTCTCCATTTATTTAGTTATTCTTTGACTTCATTCATCACCGTTTTGTAGCTTTCCTCCTGTAGATGTTGTACATATTTTATTAGATTTATACAGAAGTATTACATTTTTGGCAATGCTAATGTAAATAGTGTCGGGTTTTTTTAAACATATTCCACTTGTTCATTATTGGTATATAGGAAAGCAATTGCCTTTTGTATATTAACCTTGGATCCTGCAACCTTGCTATAATCACTTATTAGTTACAGGAGTTTTGGGTCAACTCTTTAAGATTTTCTACATAGATGATCCTGTCACCTGTGAACAAAGACAGGTTTATGTCTTTGTTCTCAGTCTGTACACCTTTTACTTCCTTTTCTTGCCTTTTTGCATTAGCAAGGACTTGCAGCACAATATTGAAAAGTTATAATAAAGGAGGACATCCTTGCCTTGTGCTTAATCTTAGTGGGAAAGCACTGAGTTTCTCTCCAGTAAGTATGATGTTAGCTATTGGCTTTTTTGTAGATCGTATTTATCAAGTTAAGAAAGTCCCTCTCTGTTCCTAGTTTACTGAGAGTTTTTCTCATGAGTGCATGCTGGATTTTGTCAAATGCTTCTTCCACATATATTTATATGTTTTTTTTCCTTTATTTTTCTTCGTTGGATTATATTAATTAATTTTCAAATGTTGAACCAGCCTTACATACCTGACACAAATCCCGTTTGGTCCAACAAGAAAAACATCAATTACTGAGCCCCGCCCCCCAGAAAGAGTCTGCTTCCTTTAGATGGAGCATGCGCTTTCTTTCCTAAATCCAGCCTGTTTCATTCATTAGTTTTAATGACTTGACCCTTGTTCGCATTTGATTTTTCTACCTTTGCTATAAGTCTATGGTGGGAGCTTTGTATTATGTCAGTTTAGCTAAATTGGAACTACAATTCCCAGAATTCCTTTTTCTGCATGTTTCAGAGTCAGGGTTTGGCAATACAGAAATCTGCCTGAGATTTACAAGGCTGAAATACCCAGCATCTATGTTTACATTTGAAAAGTGTTGGATCAAGCACTGCAGCAGCTCACTAGCTGGTCTGTTGGCTCACTTTGTTGGACAGGACAGCAGCCAGAACTGCAGCTCTCCCAGATCCTACTATATCTCCTCCTGCAGCTTCTCCAAATCCTGTACGAGGTTCATGTACGGCTCTGTGGTGACTCATACTACCGCTTGAAATTGTCAGTGAGTGACCAATGTAGGTTCCAGTCTGTCCTCATGAGTTGTACCTCATCTTCTCGGGTTTCAGTTAGCTCTCCCAGACTCTCCCTGATCACCAACCCCAGTGACTTCTGGCTGCAGCCCCTGAAACTGAACTAAGAAACATTTATACACAAGCTTTGTGTGTATGTGTGTGTGTGTGGTACGCGGGCCTCTCACCGCTGTGGCCCCTCCCATTGCGGAGCACAGGCTCCGGATGCGCAGGCCCAGTGGCCATGGCTCACGGGCCCAGCCGCTCCGCGGCACGTGGGATCCTCCCGGACCGGGGCACGAACCCGCGCCCCCTGCATCGGCAGGCGGACTCTCAACCACTGCACCACCAGGGAAGCCCCTATAAGCTTTTTTTTTTTGCGGTACGCGGGCCTCTCACTGTTGTGGCCTCTCCCGTTGCAGAGCACAGGCTCTGGATGCGCAGGCTCAGTGGCCATGGCTCACGGGCCCAGCCGCTCCGTGGCATGTGGGATCTTCCCGGACCGGGGCATGAACCCGTGTGCCCTGCATCGGCAGGCGGACTCTCAACCACTGGGCCACCAGGGAAGCCCTATTTTTTTTTTAAGACAGTTTTTTTTAATGTTTTTTTTCCTTCTCTCCATCCCATCTCATTTTACTTTTTTCCCTGCACAGTGGATTTTAGCTTTTCTTTTGTCTTTTGGCCTTGCGGTATGCGGGATCTTAGTTTCCTGACGAGGGATTGAACCCACGCCCCCTACAGTGGAAGCTCAGAGTCTTAACCACTGGACCACCAGGGAAGACCCTACATAACCTATTCAACAAGGTCCCATGATTGCATAAGGTCAGACCCCTATAATAAATCACAAGGGTTCTGCTTCTCTAATCGCGGCCTGGCTGATATGTCTCTCATGATTGTAAATCAGCATCATTGATCATGATAGTCAGAGGCCTTCTCTGACTACAAATTTATCAAAAAGGTTTCCCTCTTCCTAATTCAACCATAGAATAATCATGGTAATAGTGGGAACAATAAACATTTATATAGCATATTATTATTTACAAAGCAGTTTCACATTTACTATCTCATTTAATGTTCAAAACAATCCCCCATGTAATTTTAAAAAAATTTTTATTGGAGTATAGTTGCTTTACAATGCTGTGTTAGTTTCTACTGTACAGCAAAGTGAATCAGCTATACCTATACATATATCCCCTCTTTTTTGGATTTCCTTCCCATTTAGATCACCACAGAGCACTGAGTTCCCTGTGCTATACAGTAGGTTCTCATTAGTTATCTATTTTATACATAGTATCAATAGTGTATATATGTCAATCCCAATCTCCCAATCCCCATGTAATTTTGATCTATCTTTATTTGACAGATGAGGAAGCTGCAATTTTGAAAGTCAGAATGACTTGCCAAAGTTACACAGCTAGACCAAGGCCAAACACTGAAGGCAGCTGACAAAGTTTCACAGTCTCACATTCAGATTGAGAACTTTACATAGCCCCCTTTCCAGCCATGTAACCGTGGTAATACATATTTCATAAGATTGTTATAAAAAGTAACTGAAATAACATATGTAAAGGATTAAGAAAGGCATCTTTAATATAGCAAAGACTCAACAAATATTAACTATTATTATTATTGGTTGTAGTAATATTAATAATAAAAGAAGAAATTGATAATGCAAATTAATCAGTAAATACTGGATACATATAATCAGCCCTTATCCCTGAGTTTTGCATCCATAGATTCAACCAACCAGATATCAAAAATATTTGAAAAAAAAATTCCAGAATGTTCCAAAAATCAAAACTTGAATTTGCAGAACACTGGCAACTAATTTCATAACATTTACACTATATTTATAACTATTTACATAGCACTTACATTGTATTAGGTATTATAAGTAATCTAGAGATGGTTTAAAGTACTCAGGAGGATTTGGGGTTATATGCAAATACTACACCATTTTATATAAGGGACTTGAGCATCCGTGGATTTTAGTATTTGTGGGTGTCCTAGAACAAATCCCCTGCAGATACTGAGGGATGATTGAATTTTAAATAGATAAAGACTAGAAGAAAGCAGAGAGAGTTCTTGTATGAGCAGGACCCACAAGATAGCTGCTCTCTTGCTCTTCGTACAACCCCTGCCCAACCAGGCTCTGTTTCACCTTCACCTTACTGACATACCCTCCTAACCTTAGCATCCAATCAGTAACTACTGGTGTGATCAGCCCAACCCCCAATTAATGATAGTTCTATCTCTTGGACCGGAAGGACTCCATTATGTTCGGTTATCAACGAGAAATGTCAGCCCTCATGACAGTCGCTAACCCAGAAAGTTGTAGGCGACACATTCCTTCAACCTTATGGTAACCAGGGAGCCCTTCTGATGTCATTCCCCCTACAACTGGTAGCCTCCTCCTCCCCTAATAATGAAGACTGCTGCCGTGTCCTGCCTGCGATCAGCCACACCGTGGGGTGTCACTCCAGAAGCTTTGCCTCCCACTTGTAAGATTCCCTGTCCAATAAACCATCGATGTCTCTGTCATCGACTCCAGGTTTTTTCTTTGGTCTCGTTGCCGGCCAGTTGCAAGGATTGCAGGACTGTGGGGCACAGCCCCACAAATCTACTTACATGCTATGTCATCACGGGCAAGTTGTTAAATTTCTATAATCCTAGTTTTCATGACTTATAAATGGGAACGATGCTATCAACGTATTGCCATTTCTACCCTGGTTCTCAATGACCCATTCCCACACTTCCCGTCCTTTTCCTTAATCTTACTTTAATACCCTTTCTCATTCAGTAATTCCTGGCATTCTTTTCATTTCCTTCTAGGACCCCAAGCCCTTGTTGTCACAGTCATCTTCTAGTATCTGCCCTAGGACCTCAGTTTATCCTTCTTCCCTCTCACAAGATTGCCAGAGAATTTCTTTTCCTTTCCTTTTCTTTTTTGTAAACATATATTTAAGGTATCTTCCTCCAATCATCCCAGTAACCTAAAATTTCAAGGCACCTCCACCCTGTATTGTGTTCACGGAAGTGGCAATAACTCTTACTGATCCATCACACAAGACCCCAAAGATAAAGCTCAGCTTGGAGAAATAGGATGAGCATTTGGCAGCTTGCTTTGACAAATGCCTGTGGTTCTGCCCTTGGCACCATTTGCTCTTAATTTCCCCACTGATATTCAGTACTTTTGCCTTTTACTAAATTATCTCCACTTACAATTGCTGTGACTGTTAATTCTCACAAAGATGCTGATAATGGGTAACATGACAAAAAGTACACCTTATCTACCTCAGAGCGTTTTAGCCCAGCCAACTTCATCCCAGCTCAGCCTATCTTCCAGAACACACCAAACCCAGCTGGAGCTAGGGCGCTCCCCAGAACTCACATCAGAGCCCCATCCTGCCACATATCCCCCTGCTTCTAAATGCCACACCTGTTGCATTGGACCATCTTTTATTTTGACATTTAGGGTCTTTTTTCTTTTTAAATGAATTCCATTTTTGCTTTGTGTAGTGTAAGGCCTTCTGTTTTCAATAGGTTTCCTTTTGTCGATCATTGACTTCAAAATATTCTCTTCAGCTTACACTTTATTTCCTTTCATCTTCTCATTCATAAATCTCAAAAGCTGTTTTACATTAGTTGTTTTTAAAGTATAATCCAGTTCACTTCCTTTGTCAATGTATTTGCAGTGTAGCCAGCACTGGCTCCACCCTTCCGTATGATGAAGGCTTTTCTCCTAATGCAAATATATGCATGTAGATCTCTAAGACTCTATAGTGATTTCTAAGACTCTACATAACTGAAATCTATTAAACATATTTGGGGAAATTTGGGGTAGTGTGTGAGTTGGTTTAGCAGAAACAGGTAATGTGCTTAAATTAGGTTAGATTACAGTTATTTTTATCCTTCTGTCTCCTATTTGATTTATTGAATCAGCAAACATTTATTGAAAATCTGCTACATTCATGCACCACGCTGGGCACAAGTTGTTGCATGCGGAGCAAAGCAGACATAGTCCTTCTCCTGATAGTACTTATAATCCAATGTCAGAGACTGATGATAATCAAATAAGCAAATAAATGAAATATATTAGTCCCTTATAGGATAGGATAGATTCTGTTGCAGGAAGAAGAAACAAGAACAACAACAATATATTAGGGGTTAAAGCAACAAAGACATTTGTCGCCCTCATTATGGGTCTGGAGTGGATTGGCTAGAGATCTGCTCTTCAACATCCTCTCTTTGGGGACTTAGGCTAGTACGGCAGCTATCATGATGGATGTTTCTTGTCTCTGCAGCAGAGGAAAAAGAAAATAGTGAATGGTATTCTGGTTCTAAAATGTTTCCCCTAAAACTGACTCACATCCCTTCTGCTCATATTTCACTGGTCAAGGAAAGTCATGAGGCCATGCCAAACTACAAGGTGAGGTGCTGCAGGGTTAGTAAAGGAAATGCAATCCTATCACAGGCCACAAGGAGAAGAAATAGAAAGCTTATGAAGATCTCTAACGAATACCACAAGAAGGGACTGTATCTCAAACTGTTGGAATGCTTTGACGATAAGTAACAGAAAACCAAACTAAAGCTGTCGAAATAATAAGGACATCCATTTTCCCACATAAGAAGTTTAATACCAGCGCAGACTCCAACGTGGATTGATTTAATGGCTCAACCCAGATTATTTTCATCTCTCTGATCTATTATCTTCTGCAAATTGGCTTTGCCCTCAAGATGACTCCTCTCTTAGTCTCAATATAGGTTCAGTTCTTCCCAGGTTACACTTTGAGGCAAGAACATGTGAAAATGAAGAAAATAACATGATCTCTTCCTATATCTCCTTCAAAGTGAGGAAATAGGTGAAGCCCCAGATTTTCCCTCAAGTTCCATTGGGTCTTAACAGTTGTTCCTGATCTAATCCTTGTCAAGCAGAATGAGATTGCTCTGATTGGCTTAGACCGATCATCTGATGATAAACGGATGCCGGGGAATATATCACCCTTTGAATTCCCAATGTCTGTCATAACCTTTGGCCTCATTTATGAAGGCCTCATACCAGGCCTTCATAAATGCTTGTTAAACTCATGTATAAATAAGTGACTAGATGACAATCAAACACATTTCATTTTGGACTGCTTTCTGTAATCCTCTTTATAATTTTTTTTTTTTTTTTTTTTTTTTTTG
>NW_021703770.1:16299170-16314924 GCF_005190385.1 Monodon monoceros | reverse complement strand
ATTTTTTTTTTTTTTTTTTTTTTTTTGTGGTACACGGGCCTCTCACTGTTGTGGCCTCTCCCGTTGCAGAGCACAGGCTCCGGACACGCAGGCTCAGCGGCCATAGCTCATGGGCCTAGCTGCTCCGCGGCATGTGGGATCTTCCCAGACCGGGGCACGAACCTGTGTCCCCTGCATCGGCAGGCGGACTCTTAACCACTGCGCCACCAGGGAAGCCCTAATTTTTGTTTTTTGATGTTATGTTATTAGTGTATAATTAAGAGGGTTCTGTATTAGTTTGCTATGGCTGTCATAACAAAGTACTACAAACTGGGCAGCTTGAACAACAAAAATTTTCTGAAAGCCAGGTACCAGCAGGCTTGGTTCCTTCTGAAGACTGAATGAATGATATGTTCCAGGCCTCTCTTTCTGGTTGTCTTCATGTCAAATGGCATTCCCCCGTGTGTGCCTACATCCAGATTTTCCCTTTTAATAAGGACAGTAATCATATTGGATTAAGGGCCCACCCCTACGACCTCACCTTAACTAATTACATCTGCAACTACCCTGTTTCTATATAAGGTCAAATTCTGGAGTGCTGGGGGTTAGGACTTCAATATGTAAATTTTGGAGGGGACATAATTCAATCCATAATAAGTGCTATAACAAACAGTCCTAGGAAATTGGCGTTTATTTCCTGGGTGTATATTTTTAGTATTTTCTCTTATGATGTCTCTCAAGAAAAAAATATTTTATTTTTTAATGCCAGTATAAACTTATGTTTCCTCAGCAACTTATCTTGCTGACAACATTATGAACATTATAACTGATCCCATGTCTCTTTTGCTACAAAATCTTTTTTATATATTTCTGTACATAGCACTATCCTTGCTTCAACATTTTTATCTTTATCTTGATGTCCTTATCTATTTTTACCCTATTATCGTTTAAAGAACTCAAATCATTTCAATATGAGTAGAGAGGAAAGGAAGGAAGGAAGGAAGGAAGGGAGGGAGGAAAGGAGGGAGGGAGGGAAAACAGGAAGGCAGCAGTAAAGAACACCAATGTTCAGAATTTAGAGCCTCTAGAATTATATGTATAATAGCATTTTAGAAAACATCAGCATTAATTTTTCAGGTTTAGCAATATTCTACATAACTCTATAGCTTTTCCATTTATTTGTAATAGACATATTGGGTTAAAATATAAAATTTAAGAAAGATTTAGTAAAAATACAATAAACTATTGATTCGGATTAATGGATGAAAATGAAATGAAATGGTGACATTCTAATTGTGGTGTATTCACAAAAGAAGATATCTCTTTTCCTTTCAAGTCCCTGTAGTATCTTGAAATAGGACAGCAAAGTTTAGCAAGTAGAGATTGCTTGAAGACATGTTTTAATGAATACACAGGAATAGGTTTCAGTTAAAATATCAAACTAATTTATAAGTGAAGGTTAAAGTGTTTGGAAAGTAGATTATTTTAAATTGCAATAACAAGAACCACAAAAATTTACTGAACACTTTCTGCATGCCAGCGAATACATACTAAGCACTTCATAGAAGCCTTAAAACAAGCCTATGATATATGTTTTACCATCATTATCATTTTACAGATAACGATATAAGGCTCAACTAGTTAAGTTTCTTCCCAAAGTCACTGAGCTAGAAACCAGCAAAGTTGGGAATAGAACCAGGGTCTGTGTGACCCCAAAGCCCATGCTCTTAAAATCATACTTTTCTCCCAAATGAAAGGTCACTCTATGGTTTTTACTATTCTCAGTCTCCTTTCTAAATTACCATACATTTTGATTAAGTACATATTTTATAATATCTTTGGAAGCTCATAATTAAGTAAACTAGAGATGATTTAGGAACATCAAACTTGGTGAAAAACATTCATATTTTCTTCATATTTTATTATAAGAAAAATAATATACAAAATATTAAGGAAAATATTACATATTGAAGTCATAAAAAATCTTCAAATAAAATCTTTTTAAATTATGAAATACAAAATGAGTTCACTTCATTAACATATTTTTATAGTAGGTTTATGTCCGATATGGCACTCTGTTTTTTGTTTGTTTTTATTAACCTATTGCAGCATAGCAAATTACCCCAAAATGTAACTACTTAAAACAACAAGCATTTACTATCTCACAATTTCTATGGTCAGAAATCCAGAATGGGCGAAATTGCACATTTCTGGATTAATGCCTCGCATGAGGTTGCAGTCAAGCTGTCAACCAGGGCTGCGGTTTCATCTAAAGCATCAGCTGGGGGAAGGTCCATTTATAAGCTCACCTATGTGGTTATTGGTAGGATATAGTCCCTCTCAGGTTGTTGAATTGAGAGCCTCAGTCCTTCTATGGCTACCGGTGAGAAGCTTCCCTAAGCTATTTCCCAGGTGGGCCTCTCCATTGAGCAGCTCACAGTAAGGCAGCCAACTCCCCTCTGAGCAAGCAAACAAGAAAGCAAGAGAGGATGGCAAAGATGCAAACCAGTCTTTTTGCAATGTAATCTCAAAAATGACGTCTCATCCTGTTTGCCACATTCTATTTTTTAGTAGTGAATCAATGAGTCCAGCCCACACTCTACAAAAGGAGAGTAGATAAAGGTGTGAGTACCAGAAAGTGAGGATCACTGGGGGCCATCTTAGATGCTGCCTAGCACAATGACTCTACACCAGTCATAATCTAAGGCTCACTGATTATAATCTTCTTGAGTCATCACCGACAAAAAAATCTCATTCACCCAAGTAGTAAATAAAACATTTTAAACCAACTTTATAACTGTTCAAAAGTGTATAACAGTTGAAATTACATTTCAAGATTCTAATAGTTGTTTTGATAAATGCCATGTTGAAAAATTGGGGGATACTTCAAAAGAACTTTGGCTCCAAACTTTTCCCTCACATTTTTTTTCCCTCACATCTTTTTAAACAATGAAATATCTTGAACTTGCAAAATGTGCATGAATTTTGCAAATGAGAATGGATGCTACTAGATGGGCACACTAGCTGCAAATACACAACAGGGGCCAATATATGAGAAGGCAAATATTTGTGGCTGCCTCATGGAGTGTCACCCACCCGGAGCTCCTGCCTGAATTCACATCGCACTTCAGCCAGTCATGCAGCACATATTATCTGTGCACCATATTCCCTGGGCACTTGGGACATGAAATTCTCCAGCAGCTCCAGGATCTCTCATTTATGGTGGCAACTCTGAAGCTTGCTGCTGGAATATGGCCAAGAGGCAAAGCACTTATTTGAGCATGTTCTACACTAGTGTTTCTCTAACTTTATTGTTGATACAAATCGCCCAGGCATCTTGTTGAAACCCAGATTCTGATTAAGTAAATACAGCCTGAGGCGTGAGATTCTACATTTCCGTCCAAGTTCCCAGGTGATCTGATGCTGGTGGGTAGCACGTCTCTATACAACAAAGCTGAATACTAGAGACCACATATTGCTCATCATATTTTTTGCTGCCCCTGGGAACAGTGAGGGAGTACCGCCAGACCCCACTCCTCAAGACTACAACCAGAGGATATAATAGAGACTTTAGTTGCCTACCTTGAAACCCTTAGATCTCTTGTATAGTTCTGTTCCCATCTTCCTACGTCTATGGGCTTTGCTTCTTAGGGCTCACACCCTGCACATTTACTCAGAGGATTACCCCTGAGCTACTGTGCTGTTTTACCCATACTGCCCTCACTTACCAAGAGCCGGTGGTGCTTGGTAAATTGTGTCCCTCAGGGGCAGCCTACAGCCAATGACTGACTTTTGCAGGAGTAGGAAAGCTCAGCTTTCTTACTTTAAGGTGGGACAAAGTCTGAGCTGCATTTTATGCTCCAGAGTTCCCAGAAAAATCAAGCTGAGTCTGGCACTTCACTAAGAGAAATTTCCACCTGCTCAGCTTCTGTCCCTTCTATATCCTGCTTCCCCCACTCTTTTGCAGGTTTCTCCTTACACACAAAAAATCACTTATACACAAATTCTTGTCACAGGTATACACATTGGAGGAGGGTGCTTGCTGTTTGAAACAAGGCAACCTGATTAGGCCGCCTTAGGCCCTGCCTTCTTTCCCAGGGCCCAAGGATATCAATATCTATCTGTAGCACATATATAACTGATACACTTTATGGAAAGCTCTGGGTTAGAGGACCAATTTTGCACATATACACTGTGTGGCAAGAATCATGGAACACAAAAGATATTCACCTGTTTCTAAATTTGTAGACCTCATGTTTTTGACACGAATGTCACAGAACCACCACATCATTTGTAAATTTAGAAAAGAAAAAATGTATGACAGATGTAATACTATTTGTAGACTCTTTCAAGTCACTTTTGCCAATGATTCCTAATTTTTTTCAGGAAACAATTTTAGTTGGCGTGTGTCCTCCAGCCTTTGCAGTTTGGACTGCAGTGTGTGAACAAGGATGATGAAGACATTAACAATTTTATTTAAAGTAGTTGTATTTTACTTTAAAGACAAAACAAGAAGTCCTTGATTTTGCTGGCAGACTTTTGGTGTTTGAATTCTGTTTAAAGTGAATTATGAAAAAAATCTTATGTTGGGAAAGAAGCTACAAATAGCTTATAAACCTTGTATAATAGACCAACATCTCATTATTCTGATATGAGTTTGTTCCAACTAGTGGATAATTCAAAGCAGCTGCCAGTTCCCTTAAATGTCTTGTTATTCTTTAATAAAAATAGCTAAACCTTAATTCACTGAGACTCACTTATTTTTAATTTTTATTCCCTGCTCACCTTATTCATTATTTTTCATCATAAAGTTAAAATAGAGCTAAGGATTATGAAAACCAAAAATTAGTAATAATCTGAGAACTACAGCTTAAATGTAACTATACTTCCCCCTCTTTGAATAAGCAGCTTTGGACCCACTCTGTTCCCTGCTGCAGGTTTTAATAATAGTAGTTAAGTTGGGTGTTTCTTTCTGCAGTTAATCAAAACTACTTCCCAACGAGACTGAATTTAGCTTTTCCATGTTTAAACTGCAGCTGTTTTTCATATGTTGGTGTTCCAGGAAGGATCTGCAGTCTCCCACCCCCAGAAGAAGGTGGGCAGAGTATGAGAAAGTTCTGTCTTCCACTGTTTCCTGCCTTTTCTGTTCCTGGAACAGGCAAAACAAAATAAGTAGTTTTGTCCTTAAGAAAGTTCTTTCCTCCATCTTTTTTCTCTGTCTAAGCAGTTTAAACACTCAGCAACCAATTTTTTGGCTACTCATATCTCCTGAGGGGAATAAGTGCTAAGGAATATTTTCTGTTATATTCAAGCTTTTGCTATAATAATGTGACATAGGCAGTGACAGAAAACAATCACTTCTTTCATTCAAAAGATGCTTATCCAATGCCTATCATGAGTCTACAGGCTAGCACAGAGGGAATAGAGATGAGCAAGGCTACTTCCTTCACTTGACAAGTTCATGATTTTGTTGCAGTAACAGACAAATAAGCAGGTATTTTCAAAACAATGAGCTTAACTGCTTAAAAGAAATATATGGGACTTGAGTATAGAGGTTAAGTAATTTGCCCAAGTCCCATATTTTTAAAAGTGACAAACCATGAACTTGAACCCAGTAACACTCCCAAGCCCATGCTTTACTTTGTTCATCTCTGTATCCTCTGTGTGTCTCTGTTTCCAAATCTGGGAAATAAGGATAAGGCTAGAGTACCTTGACTTTAAAGCATCGTTGGTTTTAAAATACGTTGTTTAATAATTCGTTATAAGGAAAGGAAAAAACTACTATATTAAATTACACATGATTGTAAAACTCCATAATTACTAAAATACTAAAATGTAAAGAATATTAATATAAATACAAAAGAAATATAAGCAGTGACTCAGGAGATGTTGTCAAGAGCATTTATAAAGTACCTTACTCATTGTCCAGCCCATAACAGGTATCTTATAAATGGTAGATCTTACTGCCATTAGTGTTACTGAATTAAGAATAGGATAGGGGGCTTCCCTGGTGGCGCAGTGGTTGAGAGTCCGCCTGCCGATGCAGGGGACACGGGTTCGTGCCCCAGCCCGGGAAGATCCCACATGCTGCGGAGTGGCTGGGCCCGTGAGCCATGGCCGCTGAGCCTGTGCGTCCGGAGCCTGTGCTCCGCAACGGGAGAAGCCACAACAGTGAGAGGCCTGCGTACCGGAACAAAAAAAAAAAAAAAGAATAGGATAGTACTTAAATGTGAAGAAAGGACTTAACTATCTGACCCTTAACATAGAGTTTTACACTAGAGATAATACTTAAGCTGACTCTTGAAGATTTACTATTCAAGAAGATAAGGAATGGAACTGAATTTGAAGCAAAGGGAACAACAGACACAAAGACACACTAGTATGTTGTTTTCTAGGAATCTAAAAGAGTTTGCCAAAGTTAGACTGCAAGGCATGCATGCAAAAGTGATGGCACACACAGCTGGAGCTGTAAAGCAGAGCCAGATCAGGAAGGGCCTTTGATGGACCTTGGATGGCATGACATAGAATTTGGTCTCCCAAATAAGAAAATGAACATAGGGTGAAGAATACTTGAAATAAAACTTCGCTACAAATTTCATTTGTTGCCATTGAGAAAGAAAATTCATTCTTCATTTCATTTCCCAGATGGAGACATCATAAAAGTTCTATAGTTTCAACACCTTTAACAGTATGGTATTCCCACAGCAAACTGATGCCTTCCCCATCTAGTGGGCTTGAGAAATCACAGAGCTCTTTCTTGCCAGAAGCTCATTTGATTCTGTGGGATGGGAAGAACAGAATATATTATAACTTTTTTCTGAAGACTCCTATACTGAGCAGATGACTAAATGACTTGCTCAATATCTCATAGCTAGTGAGTGGCAAAGACTCACATCTCTGTCTTTGGACTTGAGATCAGAAGCCTATCAGGGCTCTTTGGAAAAACTCTCCTTAAATTTCAGTTATATAGAGTCAGATTAGAATTGGGCTGGCCTCTTCTCAGACACAGTTCGCCCCTGGACCTTTTCTCATACAGATCCTCCTGCCTAGAATGCCCCTTAGCCCCCTCCTCATGACTTTCTATCTATCCAAAATCTTACCACCAGAAAAGAGCGAACTGAAGTCCTTCCTCATCTGAGAAGACTGCTCTGCTCCCTCCAGCGCATAGAGGACTTTCTCTGGGGCACCTTCCTGTACTTTTATATAGCAAAACCAAATTCTTATCATATTAAACTTTGAACTTTCTTTTCCTTCATTTTTGTCCCAATAATTCTATCCTGGTCATTCAGAGGCCTCAATCTTACCTTGAGTAAAAGTAGGATTCTAGAACAAGAATGAAGAATTTAAGAAAGACTTATTGTTTGTTTGCATTTGTATACTTCAAAATAGGCTTTTGAATCTAAAGAAAGTACCAAATAAAATATAGGCTATTATAAATAAAATTGAAAATAGAATGAAAAAGAATCAGATAATCCACTTCTTAATTCCTGCATCTGTACTCAAGGGAAACTATGGGTGGACCACATGGAGATATCAGCAGAGCCAGCATCTTGGGATTGCTACCCAGCCTGAATGACCAGGACCAAGGTGATATGTGAATATTTTGGGTCATTCAAGGATGTACCATATGTCATCCTAAAGAAGAAGCTAAATTAGGGTGGCTTCATGGTAGTAGGGTATGGACCATCTGTCAACTGCCATCTTAGCTGCCAATGAATCATCGAGAAGAAGGAAATCCACCAGGCCCTGGGGCTTTCCTGCACACCACTAGAACTGATCATCACCCTTCGTCAAGGGTCGAAGACAATATGAGAACTGTAGCCTGGAGTTGCATGATGCTATGAAATTGGCCCAGAAGGAAGGATTCCCTCCCTTCATTCAACTAAATGGAAAAAAAAAAGGATCTTTTAACCTTAATTCCCAGGAGATGACGTGGAGGATGACGTGCAATGTAAAGTTCAGTTCTAGAAACTGGGTGGGACTGGAGAATGGTGAAACCCAATCACATTATAGTTTTTAAATTCCATATGGTTATTAAATATTTGTATATTTATGTCTTCACTCTACAACTGGAGTATGGTTAATATGAGTCATAGTTTTGTGTATCTCTAAAGCACATAGAAACTAGATATGTAAAAGTATTGATTAATAACAAGATAACTTTTCCAAAGTCACTTATATAGTAATAGATTACAGTATCAAACTTTAAATTTGGGGACTTCTGGCCTTTTAAAAATAGTTTCTCCTAAAGCCCATATTAACTCATGAAGTAAGTTAAGCACTGGTAGCTATTACACACATTTTACACCACCAGAATTATTATAACTTTTAAAAACATCCACATGCATTTTTGTCCTTAGCATTTACTGTCTCAGGGTTAGAAGTAAATGGGAAAAACACTGGGCAATGAATTTTTGGGATAACACTTTTATGAAGTATTTCTTGACCAACTACACTCACAGGGAGGAAAAGTCTTTCTTAATGCCCCCATTTTACCCTATTGGTTTTTCGACCATAGCCCCTATTATAACATAACCCTTCCCTATCTATATATTTCACTCTCTCTCTCTAGAATAGAATAGTGGTTCTCAACCAAGACACATTTAGCTATGACTGGAGAATTTTGGTTGTCACAACTGGTGTGTGTGTGTGTGTGTGTGTGTGTGTGTGTGTGTGTGTGTGTGTCAGGGTCTGGGGGAGGCAGGTGTCGGGGTGATACTGGCATCTAGTAGGTAGATACCAAGGATGCTGCTAAACATCATACAATGCATAGGATAGGCCCCATGACAAAAAATTATCTGGCCCAAAATGTTAGTAAGTCTGAGATGAGACCTTGCTCTAGGGTATAAACCTCTTGAAGGCAGGGATCATGGCTTATTTACCTTTAATCTTAAATGCTTGTAATATCAATAGTGTATTAACAAACTAATGCAATAAACATTGTCATAAAGAGAACTTCCTTCAGGTCTCAAGAACTGTTTCTTCACCTGGGCCAGGTACCTGTTACTCTTTTGCAGACCCCTGAGTTTTATTTATCTTCTGAAGAAGAGCAGCAATATGTGTTAAGTGCTTACTTATGTGTAAGCAGTGTTCTCAGACCAGGGATAAGGCAGGAACAGAAAAAAAAATCCCTGCTCAACTCCTCTGCTTTTTAAAACTTATTAATTTAAGGTGTTTTTTTTTTTTTTCCTTCTAATGATTACAGAGAAGAGCAAGCATAGCAAGCATACTGTTTAGGAAAACTTATGGTGAAAGAACTCAGACCTGCTTTCATGTAGATACCTTCCCCAACTTCCTGGGAATTTACTTGTAACTTCTTATGTTACCTATTTCTGTTTGTGGGAGAGAAGGTTATCATTTTCATGTAGGTGAGAAGGCTTCCACAAAAGAATATACTAGAGTGGACATCATGGGGCACAAAGAGACAAAGTAGACCTTGAGGATAAAAGCATAATTGGGCCCATGCTGTAAGGGACATGCTAAGGAATCTAGATGTCACCCTGCGGTCAATGGACAGTTGCTCAAGAGCTATATCTCACTCTGGAGCTGACAGTCTGGTCCTTGTTGGTATATTAGTACAATTCTGAAATGAATTTCCACAGTAAGAGGAGTTTCATTGACTTGAGCAGTCCTCTCCAATAGAACTTTCTGCAATAATAGAAATATTCTATAATCTACTTTTTATTAAGAAAACTGAAAAATTACCTGGCAGAGGGCATGGTTCAGGAAGAGGTTAAGAATAAGGGCCAACAATTCAATCTACCTTCAAGTCCTAGATTGTAGTATCCAGGAGGGCAGTCACTAGCCACATATGGCTATTGAGCACTTGAAATAGTTAGTGCTGAGGAAATGAACTTTTAATTTTAGTTTAGTTTAATTAATGTAAAGGTAAACACACTTATGGCTAGTAACTCTGGTATTAGACAATGCAAGTTTGGAAAAATCTGTTCTAGAATGGAATTGTCCAATAGAAATATAATGAGTGCCACTTGTTTTTAAGTTTTCTAGTGGCCATATTAAAAAAATTTTTTAAGTAAAATGATTTTAATAACATTTTGTTTAACCCAATTATGCAAAATATCACTTTAATATTTTATCAATATAAACGGTTATTAATGAGATAATTTACATTATTTTAATTGAATCAAGTCTTCAAAATCTGGTATATATTTTCCACTTAACAGCAAATCTCAATTTGGGTGTTAAATTTTCAATGGTTAACATGGAACATAGTCCTACAAAAACAATGAAGTTGTGTTTAAGAGATAACTCTTTTATACTACTTTCATTTTAAAATTTTAAAATATATTAATTGTAATTAAATAACATTAAGTTTTTTTCTTCCTGGGTCACACTAACCCCATTTCAAGCACTCAATAACCACACACGGCTTGTGACTCCCATAGCGGACAATGCAGCTCCAGATAAATAAAAAAACTAACAAAATTGAGATGAAATATAAAATGAGTTGATCTTGCAGTGAGACCAAGATAATGTGTGATGAAAGGTCGGCACTAATACAGATTTTGATGCTAGGCCTTCCTACCAGAACAAAAGTGGAAAATGAAACAGCTTACAGAAGTGAATTTCCCCATTTCCTGTTCACTTTTCATTCTCTACCCTGTTCTTTCCGAGGCTGCAGTATTTCCAGCGTGTGAATTTGGCCCGTACTGCTTCCACATGTTCTCCCTGCCATGGCTAAGGAAAACCTCTCTGTAAGTGCAGAGCTTCAGGGATTCAGCCCAGCTTTTGTTAGATCCTCACACTTCATTCTGCTTCA
Source organism: Monodon monoceros (assembly GCF_005190385.1). Lineage (NCBI taxonomy): Eukaryota > Metazoa > Chordata > Mammalia > Artiodactyla > Monodontidae > Monodon > Monodon monoceros. The sequence continues at coordinate 16,304,165 of NW_021703770.1, read as the reverse complement.
CCACTTTATCCTCAGGACAGCACTCCACTGCCCCCATGGAGCTATAACTATTCTGGCTCACATCACTAGCATCTCCTTCGCTCCGGGTTCAACTGGATAAGCAGCTGTTAAGTACAAAAGAGTACTATACATTCCAGAGCCATCTTCCTCTTCTCTCTGTTCCCTGGCTCAGACAGATCATATGTGAGAAATGCTGCTTGTTCAAGGAGAAATAGGCTTGAAAGTGATTTCCAGGCTCCTATATCCAATTTTCTTCCCATCTTATCCTCCTGAGTATTACTGTAATGAAGAACTCTGAAATGTCAGAGAGGAAGACAGGATGTTACCTCTAAAAGGGTACCCTATCCCTCAGAGTTTGAAGAAATCCAAGAGTCTCTTAATACATGCAGTCCACATATTGTGAAGGTCATCCACATCCAGGTGCAAAGAAGGCCCCAGAAGGATGGGGAACTTCTATTAAAGAATCATTGCCAGTTGTTCCTTGGAATAGCTTCCCTTGGAAATGACCAGCCCCCCGACACTCACTGTTAGTCAGCCAACTGGCACATTCCAAATTTCCAGTTCCGTTTTTGGACAGTCTAAACTTGTCATATGTTTCAAGAGTTTTCTGTAGGGCATTCTTTTTCTTAAGGGACCTCAGATGCAGAAGGTTGAGTTAATCATTTTCCCCAGTTCATAATACTTTATTATCTTTGGTTCAGGAGAACCAAAGATAATAAAATATTACTTATTCATGCATTCATTTACTATGTATGTACTTTTTTTTTTTAAGAAGATGTTGGGGGTAGGAGTTTATTAATTAATTTATTTTTGCTGTGTTGGGTCTTCGTTTCTGTGCAAGGGCTTTCTCTAGTTGTGGCAAGCGGGGGCCACTCTTCATCGCAGTGTGCAGGCCTCTCACTATCGCGGCCTCTCTTGTTGCGGAGCACAGGCTCCAGACGTGCAGGCTCAGTAGTTGTGGCTCACGGGCCTACTTGCTCTGCGGCATGTGGGATCCTCCCAGACCAGGGCTCGAATCCGTGTCCCCTGCATTAGCAGACAGATTCTCAACCACTGCGCCACCAGGCAAGCCCCTACGTATGTACTTTTTTATTGAAGCAGCAGATAAGTTGTACATATAGCAACATGGAATACTAATATAAATATTAAATAAAATAAATAAATATTATTTATTCATACATTCATTCATTTGCTATGTATTATGTACTTTTTTATTGAAGTAAAGTTGATTTACAATATTATATTAGTTCAGGTGTACAGCACAGTGATTCAGTATTTTTATAGATTATACTCCATTAAAAGTTATTACAAAATAATGGCTATAGTACTTTTATCCCCTTTTTTCACTTGGAAGTCCCCCTACAGAGGCAACCGTTATATGCTGTTTAATATCTTCTCTCTTTTTAAAAATTTTTTATATAAGATGTGTAAATTTTGTGTGCATGTATTTTTTAACTATATAATTTATGTTGCTTACTTTATTCTATATTATTTATTTCATTTCCTAATTTTTCACTAAGGTCTATATGTTGAAGGTCCCTCCATGTTGCTATATGTACAACTTATCTGCTGCTTCCAATTGTTGTGCAACATCCAGTGTGCATCCCATGAGTAGGGTATCACTCTGCCATCCCAAAAGAATCAAGAGAATCTGGGAGTTCAAATATGCTTAAATGGCTAAAGAAAGCAATAAACAAAGAGCTAATGTAAACCAGGAGAATGATGTATGAACAAATAGAGACTATCAGTTAATGGAAATTATAAAAAGGAACCAAAGAGAAACTCGAGCTGAAAAGTAAAATAACTGAAATGAAAAATTAGAAGAGTTTAACACCAGCTTTGAGCAGGCAGAAGAAAAGAACTAGCAAAGCTAATAGAAGACATTATCTAGTCTAAGGAGAAGAAATTAAAAAATGATAAAGAAAACAGAATCTAAGAGACATTGGGAAACCATCAAGCATACCAACATAAGCATAACAGGAATCCCATCAGAAGAGGAGAAAGAGAAAAGGGCAGAAAGAATATGGAAAGAAATAATAGTTGAAAACCTCCAACTTTCGCAAGACACTATTCTACATATTTAAGAAAAACTACTCTACATATTTTATATATATTCCAAGAAGTATAAATTCAAAATAGATCCACACTGAGACACGTTATAATCAAAGTGCCAAAAAGCCAAGGACAAAGAGAGAATACTGAAAACAGCGTGGAATAGGGCCTTTGTACAATGAATAGGATCTGGGTGGAGGAAAGGAATGCCAAATCTTTTGGCTTCACTCACCAGGAATTTAGTCTCTTCAATTTGGGGGTAGAGGGGATGAGAAATGCTGGCAGTTTGCCTCTCCGGTTCAGATACTAGAAGCCTTGATTGGGAGCTGAGGGGAGTGGGAGGTTTCTTCTGCCCATAGTGGAGCTTCCCTCAAGCTGAACTCAGAAGGGGGGATGGGGGTGTGTGGAGGAAGCAGGTTGTGGCTCTAATGCCACAGACTTTCATGGTTCTTACTAAGAGTTAGTAGATTTTCTTGAATAAGTCTACTACCTTAGGATAATGTACAAAGACTTTAAATTGTTGTTTTGGTTTTTTTAAATAGTTTTTGCAAGTTCTTCTTGTTTCTCATGGAAGTGGGTCCACAGAGCTCCTCATGGTGTCATGTGGAAATGCAGCTCACCAATGTGTTACTTCTTAACCATTCCAAGATATCTAAAGGAACAGTGATCTGCCTGGAATTCTTGTGTAGTAACATTGCATCAAAAGACGTAGACACAGAGAATGGACTTGAGGACATGGGGGGAGGGGGAAGCTGGGGCGAAGTGAGAGTAGCATCAACATACATACACTACCGAATGTAAAATAGCTAGTGGGAAGCAGCAGCATAGCACAGGGAGGTCAGCTCGGTGCTTTGCGATGACCTAGAGAGGTGGGAAAGGGAGGGTGGGAGGGAGGCTCAAAAGGGAGGGGATATGGGGACATATGTATGCATATGGCTGATTCACTTTGTTGTACAACAGAAACTAACACGGTATTGTGAAGCAGTTACACTCCAATAAAGATCTATTAAAAAAAAATTCCCAGTTGACTCTGTAGAATGCAATAATGTAGTATATTTGCGACTTTTAAACTGTTAATTATCCTACAGCTACTTGAAGATGAGGTCTCATTTTGCCAACACAGCTGGTGCCCTCTGCAGAAACACAGATATTTGTGTAAAGGCCACTGCCTCTCACTGCCCCCAAACTTGTATTTTCTGCATCCTTACTCTTCCTGGCCACCCAGTGTTTATGGAAAACTGTGGAAAATCCCTCCTCCTTCACTCTAGGCCACAATTTGTCACTAAGGTTGGCACTGATGGAAAGATAGTTGTACTTCCTGTGTAACACAAAGCCCCTCGACAATATGCCTCTGTAATCCAATGATGCCCCACTTTCCACATGCATAGACCTAACTCCATGGAGCTGGAGCTGGAAACCAATCACTGAGGCAAGTATCGTTGGATCCTCAAAATATAAATTCCTCCCTCCTTGCCTTTGCACACACAAAACCTTAATAAAACTCTTTACAGCAATCTGCTCATGATGCTTTCCTGCTTATTAAATATACACATTTTTGCTTGTCTCCCAATAGAAGCTCAAGCGTTTCCTAAAGTAAGAGTTGGAAAACTGTGGCCTGTGAAGCCAAATCTGGCCTACTACCTGTTTTGGGACAGCCCGTGTGTTAAGAGTGGCTTTTACAGATGAATATTTGTAATCAATTAGATAATAGAGAATACTAATTTTGAGCCCTAAAGTGAAATGTTATCCCTCAAAATAATTCCTTTTTTTCACTAATAGAGTTATATTACCAATAAATTTGTACTTAATTATTTGTATTACATTTTGAGTTTCACCATTAAAAATTTTGTATATATGTGCTTTCTTTCTTGGCATATAATATCAATATAATTTATTCTATCTTCCACTTGTCTAACTGGTCCACAAATTCTAACATATTTACTATCTGTCTCTTTAAAGAAAAATATCTTCCAACTGCTACCATAATGGATGCCCAAGAGAATCTAAGATTGAAAAATGCTAAAGAGTAAAAAAGGTGTGAAAATTGGCAAACTTCTATAAGGGATACAGTATCCTGGATCTGCAGGAAAAGACTGTGAGAGCCAGTGACAAAGTTGCAAGGCCCAATAACACAGACACAGATTTGCAGCAGATGTGGTCAATTTATTCCTTTCCTGACCAGATGGAGGTTATAAAGTCAGAAGCAAGGCAACCTTCTTTGTACCAGTTCTTTACACTGTCAACACATAAACTGCAAAAAAGGCCAGGCACCATGCTTTCTTCAGGGCAAAACACTTCCAGTGAATTTTTATTAGCCTAATTCTCACCCATATGCTTGGCTAACCCACCATGCGATGTTCTCTGTGCTCCAGCCACCTGCACAGTAGCATGATATATTTATGTCAGAGGCAACAGGACATGGTAGAAGCTTTGAAAGATAAGAAATAGGAATTTAAGGATTTATTCTGCCAGGTAACAACTAAGTGGCCTAATCTATTATATTAAGTGACAATCTACCAAGTCCTCAGTTTCTTCTCTATGAAATGGAAATTATAATACATAGATACTCCCAAGGCTGACATTCAAAACTTTTAATGACCAATATAGTGCAGGCATTGATCAATCAGTAAGTATACTGGTCACGAAGAGCAGGCAAGCCACACAAGCTAGACTTATTCATAAGTTGTGTGGGGACTAAATGACAAATTGCATGTCATATGCTCAGCACAGAGTGTAAAACAGTAACTGCTTCATAATTTTTGCTATCATTACAGTGACACAATTCCTCCTCTTTCTAAAAAAATGATCTCCTACCTTATTTGTTAAAATGCAGTGTGTTTTCCATATAGTGATGTATTCATAGTGTCAGAGCTTCCATTTCTTTATTTTTGGGTAATTTTACACAATGAAGAAATGTACTCTCTTGAAATAAATATCTGGAAA
>NW_021703770.1:16297197-16299070 GCF_005190385.1 Monodon monoceros | reverse complement strand
ATAGTGTTTCTCAATCCTGCCAACCTTAAGGATCCCTTTCCAGATATCTATTTCAAGAGAGTACATTTCTTCATTGTGTAAAATTACCCCAAAATAAAGAAATGGAAGCTCTGACACTATGAATACATCACTATATGGAAAACACACTGCATTTTAACAAATAAGGTAGGAAATCATTTTTTTAGGAAGAAGAGAAGGAATTGTGTCACTGTAATGATAGCAAAAATTATGAAGCAGTTACTGTTCTACACTCTGTGCTGAGCATATGACATGCAATTTGTCATTTAGTCCCCACACAACTTATGAATAAGTCTGGCTTGTGTGGCTTTCCTGCTCTTCGTGACCAGTATACTTACTGATTGATCAATGCCTGCACTATATTGGCCATTAAAAGTTTTGAATATCAGCCTTGGGAGTATCTATGTATTATAATTTCCATTTCATAGAGAAGAAACCGAGGACTTGGTAGATTGTCACTTAATATAATAGATTAGGCCACTTAGTTGTTACCTGGCAGAATAAATCCTTAAATTCCTATTTCTTATCTTTCAAAGCTTCTACCATGTCCTGTTGCCTCTGACATAAATATATCATGCTACTGTGCAGGTGGCTGGAGCACAGAAAACATCGCATGGTGGGTTAGCCAAGCATATGGGTGAGAATTAGGCTAATAAAAATTCACTGAAAGTGTTTTGCCCTGAAGAAAGCAAGGTGCCTGGCATTTTTTGGAGTTTATGTGTTGACAGTGTAAAGAACTGGTACAAAGAAGGTTGCCTTGCTTCTGACTTTATAGCCTCCATCTGGTCAGGAAAGGAATAAATTGACCACATCTGCTGCAAATCTGTGTCTGTGTTATTGGGCCTTGCAACTTTGTCACTGGCTCTCACAGTCTTTTCCTGCAGATCCAGGATACTATATCCCATATAGAAGTTTGCCAATTTTCACACCTTTTTTACTCTTTAGCATTTTTCAATCTTAGCTTCTCTTGGGCATCCATTATGGTAGCAGTTGGAAGATCTTTTTCTTTAAAGAGACAGATAGTAAATATGTTAGAATTTGTGGACCAGTTAGACCAGTGGAAGATAGTATAAATTTTATTGATATTATATGCCAAGAAATAAAGCACATATATACAAAATTTTTAATGGTGAAACTCAAAATATAATACAAATAATTAAGTACAAATTTATTGGTAATATAACTCTATTAGTGAAAAAATGGAATTATTTTGGGGGATAACATTTCACTTTAGGGCTCAAAATTAGTATTCTCTATTATCTAATTGATTACAAATATTCATCTGTAAAAGGCATTCTTAACACACGGGCTTTACCAAAACAGGTAGTAGGCCAGATTTGGCTTCACAGGCCATAGTTTTCCACCTCTTACTTTAGGAAACGCTTGAGCTTCTATTGGGAGACAAGCAAAAATATGTATATTTAATAAGCAGGAAGGCATCATGAGCAGATTGCTGTAAAGAGTTTTATTAAGGTTTTGTGTGTGCAAAGGCAAGGAGGGAGGAATTTATATTTTGAAGATCCAACGATACTTGCCTCAGTGATTGGTTTCCAGCTCCAGCTCCATGGAGTTAGGTCTATGCATGTGGAAAGTGGGGCATCATCAGATTATAGAGGCATATTGTCGAGGGGCTTTGTGTTACACAGGAAGTATCAAGTATCTTTCCATCAGTGCCAACCTTAGTGACAAATTGTGGCCTAGAGTGAGGGAGGAGGGATCTTCCACAGTTTTCCATAAACACTGGGTGGCCAGGAAGAGTAAGGACGCAGAAAATACAAGTTTGGGGGCAGTGAGAGGCAGTGGCCTTTACACAAATATCTGTGTTTCTGCAGAGGGCACCAGCTGTGTTGGCAAA
>NW_021703770.1:16163488-16297187 GCF_005190385.1 Monodon monoceros | reverse complement strand
ATGTCATGCCATCCAAGGTCCATCAAAGGCCCTTCCTGATCTGGCTCTGCTTTACAGCTCCAGCTGTGTGTGCCATCACTTTTGCATGCATGCCTTGCAGTCTAACTTTGGCAAACTATTTTAGATTCCTAGAAAACAACATACTAGTGTGTCTTTGTGTCTGTTGTTCCCTTTGCTTCAAATTCAGTTCCATTCCTTATCTTCTTGAATAGTAAATCTTCAAGAGTCAGCTTAAGTATTATCTCTAGTGTAAAACTTTACGTTAAGGGTCGAATAGTTAAGTCCTTTCTTCACATTTAAGTAGTATCCTATTCTTAATTCAGTAATGCTAATGGCAGTAAGATCTACCATTTATAAGATACCTGTTATGGGCTGGACAATGAGTAAGGTACTTCATAAATGCTCTTGACAACATCTCCTGAGGCACTGCTTATGTTTCTTTTGTATTTATATTAATATTTTTTACATTTTAGTATTTTAGTAATTAATGGAGTTTTACAATCATGTGTACATTTAATATAGTAGTTTTTTCCTTTCCTTATAACAAATTATTAAACAATGTGTTTTAAAACCAACGATGCTTTAAAATCAAGGTACTCTAGCCTTATCCTTATTTCCCAGATTTGGAAACCGAGACACACAGAGGATACAGAGATGAACAAAGTGAAGCATGGGCTTGGGAGTGTTCCTGGGTTCAAGTTCATGGTTTGTCACTTTTAAAAATATGGGACTTGGGCAAATTACTTAACCTCTATACTCAAGTCCCATATATTTCTTTTAAGCAGTGAATCTCATTGTTTTGAAAATACTGCTTACTTGTCTGTTACTGCAACAAAATCATGAACTTGTCAAGTGAAGGAAGTAGCCTTGCTCATCTCTGTTCCCTCTGTGCTAGCCTGTAGACTCATGAGATAGGCATTGGATAAGCATCTTTTGAATGAAAGAAGTGATTGTTTTCTGTCACTGCCTATGTCAAATTATTATAGCAAAAGCTTGAATATAACAGAAAATATTCCTTAGCACTTATTCCCCTCAGGAGATATGAGTAGCCAAAAAATTGGTTGCTGAGTGTTTAAACTGCTTAGACAGAGAAAAAAGATGGAGGGAAGAGCTTTCTTAAGGACAAAACTACTTATTTTGTTTTGCCTGTTCCAGGAACAGAAAAGGCAGGAAACAGTGGAAGACAGAACTTTCTCATACTCTACCCACCTTCTCCTGGGGGTGGGAGACTGCAGATCCTTCCTGGAACACCAGCATATGAAAAACAGCTGCAGTTTAAACATGGAAAAGCTAAATTCAGTCTCGTTGGGAAGTAGTTTTGATTAACTGCAGAAAGAAACACCCAACTTAACTACTATTATTAAAACCTGCAGCAGGGAACAGAGTGGGTCCAAAGCTGCTTATTCAAAGAGGGGGAAGTATAGTTACATTTAAGCTGTAGTTCTCAGATTATTACTGATTTTTGGTTTTCATAATCCTTAGCTCTATTTTAACTTTATGATGAAAAATAATGAATAAGGTGAGCAGGGAATAAAAATTAAAAATAAATGAGTCTCAGTGAACTAAGGTTTAGCTATTTTTATTAAAGAATAACAAGGCATTTAAGGGAACTAGCAGTTGCTTTGAATTATCCACTAGTTGGAACAAACTCATATCAGAATAATGAGATGTTGGTCTATTACACAAGGCTCATAAGCTATTTGTAGCTTCTTTCCCAACATAAGATTTTTTTTCATAATTCACTTTAAATAGAATTCAAACACCAAAAGTCTGCCAGCAAAATCAAGGACTTCCTGTTTTGTCTTTAAAGTAAAATACAACTACTTTAAATAAAATTGTTAATGTCTTCATCATCCTTGTTCACACACTGCAGTCCAAACTGCAAAGGCTGGAGGACACATGCCAACTAAAATTGTTTCCTGAAAAAAATTAGGAATCATTGGCAAAAGTGACTTGAAAGAGTCTACAAATAGTATTACATCTGTCATACATTTTTTCTTTTCTAAATTTACAAATGAGGATGCAGTGGTTCTGTGACATTCGTGTCAAAAACATGAGGTCTACAAATTTAGAAACAGGTGAATATCTTATGTGTTCCATGATTCTTGCCACACAGTGTATATGTACAAAATTGGTTCTCTAACCCGGAGCTTTCCATAAAGGGTATCAGTTATACATGTGCTATAGATAGATATTGATGTCCGTGGGCCCTGGGGAAGAAGGCAGGGCCTAAGGTGGCCTAATCAGGGTGCCTTGTTTCAAACAGCAAGCATCTTCCTCCAATGTGTATACCTGTGACAAGAATTTGTGTATAAGTGATTTTTTGTGTGTAAGGAGAAACCTGCAAAAGAGTGGGGGAAGCAGGATATAGAAGGGACAGAAGCTGAGCAGGTGGAAATTTCTTAGTGAAGTGCCAGACTCAGCTTGATTTTTCTGGGAACTCTGGAGCATAAAATACAGCTCAGATTTTGTCCCACCTTAAAAGTAAGAAAGCTGAGCTTTCCTACTCCTGCAAAAGTCAGTCATTGGCTGTAGGCTGCCCCTGAGGGACACAATTTACCAAGCACTACTGGCTCTTGGTAAGTGAGGGCAGTATGGGTAAAACAGCACAGTAGCTCAGGGGTAATCCTCTGAATAAATGTGCAGGGTGTGAGCCCTAAGAAGCAAAGCCCATAGACGTAGGAAGATGGGAACAGAACTATAAAAGAGATCTAAGGGTTTCAAGGTAGGCAACTAAAGTCTCTATTATATCCTCTGGTTGTAGTCTTGAGGAGTGGGGTCTGGCGGTACTCCCTCACTGTTCCCAGTGGCAGCAAAAAATATGCTGAGCAATATGTGGTCTCTAGTATTCAGCTTTGTTGTATAGAGACATGCTACCCACCAGCATCAGATCACCTGGGAACTTGGACGGAAATGTCGAATCTCAGGCCTCAGGCTGTATTTACTTAATCAGAATCTGGGTTTCAACAAGGTGCCTGGGTGATTTGTATCAACAATAAAGTTAGAGAAACACTAGTGTAGAACATGCTCAAAAACGTGCTTTGCCTCTTGGCCATATTCCAGCAGCAAGCTTCAGAGTTGCCACCATAAATGAGAAATCCTGGAGCTGCTGGAGAATTTCATGTCCCAAGTGCCCAGGGAATATGGTGCACAGATAATATGTGCTGCATGCAGGAGCTCCGGGTGGGTGACACTCCGTGAGGCAGCCACAAATATTTGCCTTCTCATATATTGGCCCCTGTTGTGTATTTGCAGCTAGTGTGCCCATCTAGTAGCATCCATTCTCATTTGCAAAATTCATGCACATTTTGCAAGTTCAAGATATTTCATTGTTTAGAAAAATGTGAGGGAAAAGTTTGGAGCCAAAGTTCTTTTGAAGTATCCCCCAATTATTCAACATGGCATTTATCAAAATAACTATTAGAATCTTGAAATATAATTTCAACTGTTATACACTTTTGAACAGTTCTAAAATTGGTTTAAAATGTTTTATTTACTACTTGGGTGAATGAGTTTTTTTTGTTGGTGATGACTCCAGAAGATTATAATCAGTGAGCCTTAGATTATGACTGGTGTAGAGTCATTGTGCTAGGCAGCCTCTAAGATGGCCCCCAGTGATCCTCACTTCCTGGTATTCACACCTTTATCTACTCCCCTTTTGTAGAGTGTGGGCTGGACTCATTGATTCACTACCAAAAATAGAATGTGGCAAACAGGATGAGACGTCATTTTTTTTTGTTGTTGTTTTTTTGCGGTATGCGGGCCTCTCACTGTTGTGGCCTCTCCCGTTGCGGAGCACAGGCTCCGGACGCGCAGGCTCAGCGGCCATGGCTCACGGGCCCAGCCGCTCCGCGGCATGTGGGATCCTCCCGGACCGGGGCACGAACCCGCGTCCCCTGCATCGGCAGGCGGACTCTCAACCACTGCGCCACCAGGGAAGCCCGAGACGTCATTTTTGAGATTACACTGCAAAAAGACTGGTTTGCATCTTTGCCATCCTCTCTTGCTTTCTTGTTTGCTTGCTCAGAGGGAAGTTGGCTGCCTTACTGTGAGCTGCTCAGTGGAGAGGCCCACCTGGGAAATAGCTTAGGGAAGCTTCCCACCAGTAGCCATAGAAGAACTGAGGCTCTCAATTCAACAACCTGAGAGGGACTATATCCTACCAACAACCACATAGGTGAGCTTATAAATGGACCTTCCCCCAGCTGATGCTTTAGATGAAACCACAGCCCTGGTTGACAGCTTGACTGCAACCTCATGCAAGGCATTAATCCAGAACTCCATCCTGGATTTCTGACCATAGAAATTGTGAGATAGTAAATGTTTGTTGTTTTAAGTAGTTACATTTTGGGGTAATTTGCTATGCTGCAATAGGCTAAAAAAAGCAAACAAAAAACAGAGTGCCATATCAGACATAAACCTACTATAAAAATATGTTAATGAAGTGAACTCATTTTGTATTTCATAGTTTAAAAAATTTTAAAATATTTTATTTGAAGATTTTGTATGACTTCAATATGTAATATTTTCCTTAATATTTTGTATATTATTTTTCTTATAATAAAATATGAAGAAAATATGAATTTTTTTCACCAAGCTTGATGTTCCTAAATCATCTCTAGTTTACTTAATTATGAGCTTCCAAAGATATTATAAAATATGCACTTAATCAAAATGTATGGTAATTTAGAAAGGAGACTGAGACTAGTAAAAACCATAGAGTGACCTTTCATTTGGGAGAGAAGTATGATTTTAAGAGCACGGGCTTTGGGGTCACACAGACCCTGGTTCTATTCCCAACTTTGCTGGTTTCTAGCTCAGTGACTTTGGGAAGAAACTTAACTAGTTGAGCCTTATATCCTTATCTGTAAAATGATAATAATAGTAAAACATATATCATAGGCTTGTTTTAAGGCTTCTATGAAGTGCATAGTATGTATTTGCTGGTATGCAGAAAGTGTTCAGTAACTTCTAGTGGTTCTTGTTATTGCAATTTAAAATAATCTACTTTCCAAACACTTTAGCCTTCACTTATAAATTAGTTTGATATTTTAACTGAAAATTATTCCTGTGTATTCATTAAAACATGTCTTCAAGCAATCTCTACTTGCTAAACTTTGCTGTCCTATTTCAAGATACTACAGGGACTTGAAAAGAAAAGAGCTATCTTCTTTTGTGAATACACCACAATTAGAATGTCACCATTTCATTTCATTTTCATCCATTAATCTGAATCAATAGTTTATTGTATTTTTACTAAATCTTTCTTAAATTTTATATTTTAACCCAATATGTCTATTACAGATAAATGGAAAAGCTGTAGAGTTATGTAGAATATTGCTAAACCTGAAAAATTAATGCTGATGTTTTCTAAAATGCTATTATACATATAATTCTAGAGGTTCTAAATTCTGAACATTGGTGTTCTTTACTGCTGCCTTTCTGTTTTCCCTCCCTCCCTCCCTCCCTCCCTCCCTCCCTCCCTTCCTTCCTTCCTTCCTTCCTTCCTTCCTTCCTTTCTTCCTTCCTTTCCTCTCTACTCATATTGAAATGATTTGAGTTCTTTAAACGATAATAGGGTAAAAATAGATAAGGACATCAAGATAAAGATAAAAAAGTTGAAGCAAGGATAGTGCTATGTACAGAAATATATAAAAAAGATTTTGTAGCAAAAGAGACATGGGATCAGTTATAACGTTCATAATGTCAGCAAGATAAGTTGCTGAGGAAACATAAGTTTATACTGGCATTAAAAAATAAAAGTTTTTTCTTGAGAGACATCATAAGAGAAAATACTAAAAATATACACCCAGGAAATAAACGCCAATTTCCTACGACTGCTTGTTATAGCACTTATTATGGATTGAATTATGTCCCCTCCAAAATTTACATATTGAAGTCCTAACCCCCAGCACCCCAGAATGTGACCTTATATAGAAACAGGGTAGTTGCAGATGTAATTAGTTAAGGTGAGGTCGTAGGGGTGGGCCCTTAATCCAATATGATTAGTGTCCTTATTGAAGGGGAAAATCTGGATGTAGGCACACACGGGGGAATGCCATTTGACATGAAGACAACCAGAGAGAGAGGCCTGGAACAGATCATTCATTCACGATCTTCAGAAGGAACCAAGCCTGCTGGTACCTTGCTTTCAGACAATTTTTGTTGTTCAAGCTGCCCAGTTTGTAGTGCTTTGTTATGACAGCCATAGCAGACTAATACAGAACTCCCTTAATTATACACTAATAACATAACATCAAAAAACAAAAATTATAAAGAGGATTACAGAAAGCAGTCCAAAATGAAATGTGTTTGATTGTCATCTAGTCACTTATTTATACATGATTTTAACAAGCATTTATGAAGGCCTGGTATGTTCCAAAGGTTATGACAGGCATTGGGAATTCAAAGGGTGATATATTCCCCAGCATCCGTTTGTCATCAGATGATTGGTCTAAGCCAATCAGAGCAATCTCATTCTGCTTGACAAGGATTAGATCAGGAACAACTGTTAAGACCCAATGGAACTTGAGGGAAAATCTGGGGCTTCACATATTTCCTCACTTTGAAGGAGATATAGGAAGAGATCATGTTATTTTCTTCATTTTCACATGTTCTTGCCTCAAAGTGTAACCTGGGAAGAACTGAACCTATATTGAGACTAAGAGAGGAGTCAGCTTGAGGGCAAAGCCAATTTGCAGAAGATAATAGATCAGAGAGATGAAAATAATCTGGGTCCTGGATGACGTTTGTTGAGCCATTAAATCAATCCACGTTGGAGTCTGCGCTGATATTAAACTTCTTATGTGGGAAAATGGATGTCCTTATTATTTCGACAGCTTTAGTTTGGTTTTCTGTTACTTATCGTCAAAGCATTCCAACAGACAGTTGGAGATACAGTCCCTTCTTGTGGTATTTGTTAGAGATCTTCATAAGCTTTCCATGTCTTCTCCTTGTGGCCTGTGATAGGATTGCATTTCCTTTACTAACCCCGCAGTACCTCACCTTGTAGTTTGGCATGGCCTCATGACTTTCCTTGACCAGTGAAATATGAGCAGAAGGGATGTGAGTCAGTTTTAGGGGAAACATTTTAGAACCAGAATACCATTCACTATTTTCTTTTTCCTCTGCTGCAGAGACAAGAAACATCCATCATGATGGCTGCTCTACTAGCCTAAGTCCCCAAAGAGAGAATGTTGAAGAGCAGATCTCTAGCCAATCCACTCCAGACCCATAATGAGGGTGACAAATAAGTCTTTGTTGCTTTAACCCCTAATATATTGTTGTTGTTGTTCTTGTTTCTTCTTCCTGCAACAGAATCTAGCCTATCCTATAAGGGACTAATATATTTCATTTATTTGCTTATTTGGTTATCATCAGTCTCTGACGTTGGATTATAAGTACTTTCAGGAGAAGGACTATGTCTGCTTTGCTCCGCATGCAACAACTTATGCCCAGCATGGTGCGTGAATGTAGCAGATTTTCAATAAATGTTTGCTGATTCAATAAATCAAATAGGAGACAGAAGGATAAAAATAACTGTAATCTAACCTAATTTAAGCACATTACCTGTTTCTGCTAAACCAACTCACACACTACCCCAAATTTCCTCAGATATGTTAAATAGATTTCAGTTATATAGAGTCTTAGAAATCACTATAGAGTCTTAGAGATCTACATGCATATATTTGCATTAGGAGAAAAGCCTTCATCATAAGGAAGGGTGGAGCCAGTGCTGGCTACACTGCAATACATTGACAAAGGAAGTGAACTGGATTATACTTTAAAAACAACTAATGTAAAACAGCTTTTGAGATTTATGAATGAGAAGATGAAAGGAAATAAAGTGTAAGCTGAAGAGAATATTTTGAAGTCAATGATTGACAAAAGGAAACCTATTGAAAACAGAAGGCCATACACTACACAAAGCAAAAATGGAATTCATTTAAAAAGAAAAAAGACCCTAAATGTCAAAATAAAAGATGGTCCAATGCAACAGGTGCGGCATTTAGAAGCAGGGGGATATGTGGCTGGATGGGGCTCTGATGTGAGTTCTGGGGAGCGCCCTAGCTCCAGCTGGGTTTGGTGCGTTCTGGAAGATAGGCTGAGCTGGGATGAAGTTGGCTGGGCTAAAACGCTCTGAGGTAGATAGGGTGTACTTTTTGTCATGTTACCCATTATCAGCATCATTGTGAGAATTAACAGTCACAGCAATTGTAAGTGGAGATAATTTAGTAAAAGGCAAAAGTACTGAATATCAGTGGGGAAATTAAGAGCAAATGGTGCCAAGGGCAGAACCACAGGCATTTGTCAAAGCAAGCTGCCAAATGCTCATCCTGTTTCTCCAAGCTGAGCTTTATCTTTGGGGTCTTGTGTGATGGATCAGCAAGAGTTATTGCCACTTCGGTAAACACAATACAGGGTGGAGGTGCCTTGAAATTTTAGGTTACTGGGATGATTGGAGGAAGATACCTTAAATATATGTTTACAAAAAAGAAAAGGAAAGGAAAAGAAATTCTCTGGCAATCTTGTGAGAGGGAAGAAGGATAAACTGAGGTCCTAGGGCAGATACTAGAAGATGACTCTGACAACAAGGGCTTGGGGTCCTAGAAGGAAATGAAAAGAATGCCAGGAATTACTGAATGAGAAAGGGTATTAAAGTAAGATTAAGGAAAAGGACAGGAAGTGTGGGAATGGGTCGTTGAGAACCAGGGTAGAAATGGCAATACGTTGATAGCATCGTTCCCATTTATAAGTCATGAAAACTAGGATTATAGAAATTGAACAACTTGCCCGTGATGACATAGCACGTAAGTAGATTTGTGGGGCCGTGCCCCACAGTCCTGCAATCCTTGCAACTGGCCAGCAGCGAGACCAAAGAAAAAACCTGGAGTCAATGACAGAGACATCGATGGTTTATTGGACAGGGAATCTTACAAGTGGGAGGCAAAGCTTCTGGAGTGACACCCCACAGTGTGGCTGATCGCAGGCAGGACACGGCAGCAGTCTTCATTATTAGGGGAGGAAGAGGCTACCAGTTGTAGGGGGAATGACATCAGAAGGGCTCCCTGGTTACCATGAGGCTGAAGGAATGTGTCGCCTACAACTTTCTGGGTTAGCGACCGTCATGAGGGCTGACATTTCTCGTTGATAACCGAACATAATGGAGTCCTTCCGGTCCAAGAGATAGAACTATCATTAATTGGGGGTTGGGCTGATCACACCAGTAGTTATTGATTGAATGCTAAGGTTAGGAGGGTATGCCAGTAAGGTGAAGGTGAAACAGAGCCTGGTTGGGCAGGGGATGTACGAAGAGCAAGAGAGCAGCTATCTTGTGGTTCCTGCTCATACAAGACCTCTCTCTGCTTTCTTCTAGTCTTTATCTATTTAAAATTCAATCATCCCTCAGTATCTGCAGGGGATTTGTTCTAGGACACCCACAAATACTAAAATCCACGGATGCTCAAGTCCCTTATATAAAATGGTGTGGTATTTGCATATAACCCCAAATCCTCCTGAGTACTTTAAACCATCTCTAGATTACTTATAATACCTAATACAATGTAAGTGCTATGTAAATAGTTATAAATATAGTGTAAATGTTATGAAATTAGTTGCCAGTGTTCTGCAAATTCAAGTTTTGATTTTTGGAACATTCTGGAATTTTTTTTCAAATATTTTTGATATCTGGTTGGTTGAATCTATGGATGCAAAACTCAGGGATAAGGGCTGACTATATGTATCCAGTATTTACTGATTAATTTGCATTATCAATTTCTTCTTTTATTATTAATATTACTACAACCGATAATAATAATAGTTAATATTTGTTGAGTCTTTGCTATATTAAAGATGCCTTTCTTAATCCTTTACATATGTTATTTCAGTTACTTTTTATAACAATCTTATGAAATATGTATGACCACAGTTACATAGCTGGAAAGGGGGCTATGTAAATTTCTCAATCTGAATGTGAGACTGTGAAACTTTGTCAGCTGCCTTCAGTGTTTGGCCTTGGTCTAGCTGTGTAACTTTGGCAAGTCATTCTGACTTTCAAAATTGCAGTTTCCTCATCTGTTAAACAAAGATAGTTCAAAATTACATGGGGATTGGGAGATTGTGATTGACATATATACACTATTGATACTATGTATAAAATAGACAACTAATGAGAACCTACTGTATAGCACAGGGAACTCAGTGCTCTGTGGTGACCTAAATGGGAAGGAAATCCAAAAAAGAGGGGATATATGTATAGATATAGCTGATTCACTTTGCTGTACAGTAGAAACTAACACAGCATTGTAAAGCAACTATACTCCAATAAAAGTTTTTTAAAAATTACATGGGGATTGTTTTGAATATTAAATGAGATAGTAAATGTGAAACTGCTTTGTAAATAATAATATGATATATAAATGTTTATTGTTCCCACTATTACCATGATTATTCTATGGTTGAATTAGGAAGAGGGAAACCTTTTTGATAAATTTGTAGTCAGAGAAGGCCTCTGACTATCATGATGAGTGGTGCTGATTTACAATCATGAGAGACATATCAGCCAGGCCTCTATTAGAGAAGCAGAACGCTTGTGATTTATTATAGGGGTCTGACCTTATGCAATCATGGGACCTTGTTAAATAGGTTATGTAGGGTCTTCCCTGGTGGTCTGGTAGTTAAGACTCTGAGCTTCCACTGTAGGGGCCGTGGGTTCAATCCCTCGTCAGGGAACTGAGATCCCACATACCGCAAGGCCAAAAGAAGAAAGAAAAGCTAAAATCCATTGTTGTGCAGGGAAAAAAGTAAAATGAGATGGGATGGAGAGAAGGAAAAAAAACATTAAAAAAAACTGTCTTAAAAAAAATAGCTTATAGGGGCTTCCCTGGTGGCGCAGTGGTTGAGAGTCCGTCCGCCTGCCGATGCTGGGGGCGCGGATTTGTGCCCCGGTCCGGGAAGATCCCACATGCTGTGGAGCGGCTGGGCCGGTGAGCCATGGCCGCTGGGCCTGCACATCCGGAGCCTGTGCTCCGCAACGGGAGGGCCCACAGCAGTGAGAGGCCCGCGTACCGCAAAAAAAAAAAAAAGCTTATGTATAAGTATGTCTCTTAGGTCAGTTTCAGGGGCTGCAGCCAGAAGTCACTGGGATCGGTGATCAGGGAGAGTCTGGGAGAGCTAACTGAAACCCGAGATGCAACCCATGAGGACAGACTGGAACCTACATTGGTCACTCACTAACAATTTCAAGAGGTAGTGTGAGTCACCACAGAGCCGTACATGAACCTCGTACAGGATTTGGAGAAGCTGCAGGAGATGTAGTAGGATCTGGGAGAGCTGCAGTTCTGGCTGCTGTCCTGTCCAGCAAAGTGAGCCAACAGACCAGCTAGTGAGCTGCAACAGTGCTTGATCCAACACCTTTCAAATGTAAACATAGATGCTGGGTATTTCAGCCTTGTAAATCTCAGGCAGATTTCTCTATCGCCAAACCCTGACTCTGAAACATGCAGAAAAAGGAATTCTGGGAAGTGTAGTTCCAATTTAGCTAAACTGGCATAATACAAAGCTCCCACAATAGACTTATAGCAAAGGTAGAAAAATCAAATGCCTACAAGGGTCAAGTCATTAAAACTAATGAATGAAACAGGCTGGATTTAGGAAAGAAAGCACATGCTCCATCTAAAGGAAGCAGACTCTTTTTGGGGAGCGGGGCTCAGTAATTGATGTTTTTCTTGTTGGAAAACCTATGTGTTTTGGGGAAATTAACCTCTTGCAAATGCATGTGCTTCTTTTTCTCCTCTCGGAATTTGTGATATTTGCTTTTGACTTCTTTTTTTTTTTGCTAATTTTTATATATAGGATTTTTGGTCAACTTTATCAATATTTTCTTATGTCTTATGTTTTTGTGTCATGCTGAGAATAACTTCTCTACTCCAAGATAAACTTACTGAGTTTATTCTAGCTTATTGAGCACAATGTTTTCAGACTTCTTTTTAAAGAAAAATTGAGAATATAGACTTTCACATGAAGTACCCAATTGTTCAATATCGACAACTAATTCAAATCCATTTTCAAAACTAAGACAGACAAAACTTTGTGCTTACTTCCCACACACATCTTTTTATCATCCTCCTAATGTTTCTTAAGTGTTACGAGTGAGGCTTCAGCAGGTAAACAGGCATTCAGAGATTAAAAAAAAAAGTCTGATTCCTGTCCTTCAGAACCTCACAAATGAATGGACAGTTACTTAAACCAATAATTACAAGGTGGTAAATGTGTACAAAGCACTACAGGAGCAGAGAAAGTAAACAGGCTTCAGTGGGGGTCAGGGAAGGATTCATATATGAGTCAATATGCGAGGTTCATCTGTGGGGGAAGCAGAAGGGAAAAAGAATAAGAGAATTTCAAGCACTGAATACAATACAGATATTTTGAAGTGTTTTATATGTTCAGGTCTTCCTTTATTCTTTTTTTTTTTAACATCTTTACTGGAGTATAATTGCTTTACAATGGTGTGTTAGTTTCTGCTTTATAACAAAGTGAATCAGTTATACATATACATACGTTCCCATATCTCTTCCCTCTTGCATCTCCCTCCTTCCCACCTTCCCTATCCCACCCCTCTAGGTGGTCACAAACCACCTAGCTGATCTCCCTGTGCTATGCGGCTACTTCCCACTAGCTATCTTAACGTTCGGTAGTGTATATATGTCCATGCCACTCTCTCACTTTGTCATAGCTTACCCTTCCCCCTCCCCATATCCTCAAGTCCATGCTCTAGTAGGTGTGTGTCTTTATTCCCGTCTTGCCCCTAGGTTCTTCACCACGTTTTTTTAATTTTTTATTTTTCTTAGATTCCATATATATGTGTTAGCATACGGTATTTGTTTTTCTCTTTCTGACTTATTCACTCTATGACAGACTCTAGGTCCATCCACCTCACTACAAATAACTCCATTTCGTTTCTTTTTATGGCTGAGTAATATTCCATTGTATATATGTACCACAACTTCTTTATCCATTCATCTGTTGGTGGACACTTAGGTTGCTTCCATGTCCTGGCTATTGTAAATAGAACTGCAATGAACATTGTGGTACATGACTCTTTTTGAATTATGGTTTTCTCAGGGTATATGCCCAGTAGTGGGATTGCTGGGTCGTATGGTAGTTCTATTTGCAGTTTTTTAAGGAAGCTCCATACTGTTCTCCATAGTGGCTGTACCAATTCACATTCCCACCAACAGTGCAAGAGGGTTCCCTTTTCTCCACACCCTCTCCAGCATTTATTGTTTCTAGATTTTTTGATGCTGGCCATTCTGACTGGTGTGAGATGATATCTCATTGTAGTTTTGATTTGCATTTCTCTAATGATTAATGATGTTGAGCATTCTTTCATGTGTTTGTTGGCAACTTCCTGTATTCTTTATTGTGTCAGCTTGATATTTACTTTCAGAAACCCTCAGTGAGGTGGCAGGGAGTAAAATAGTTCGGGGCTCCGTAACATAAGTGTGATTTCAGATCTATTAGTCAGAAATCCATAACCCTACTATTCACATTACTTACTTCTTTAGCTGATGATTCTATCGTAGCAGCTGTTTTTCTCATTAACATGTAAATCTCTCTACGAGGGAGAGAGAGTACCATGAAACTTACTTAAATAATTTTCCTCCCAGGGAATCAGTTTTTGGAATCCTTTCTTTAGAATAGGTCTAGATAGAAGTAGAGGAAAGACTATGAGGATCCTGGGTGCCCATCTGTAGGGGAAGAAGACTGGGGTGGAATGAATCACGGAGTGGGGACAAGTACAGAACTTAAGGGCAGATTCTATTACATTCTTAAAGTGGTCATCATGGTGAAACTTCTTCCCAAAGATAGATTACTGACTAAGCTAGACTTGGCCAAAATTCTCTTGTTGTTCCTGGTTTGTTTCAATATGGTTGTCTGAAATCTGTGGTCAGCGTGGGTTTATTGCCTCCCATCCTTTTCAGTGTCCGAGATTTTCCATGCCCTCAATTTTTTTCCGTATGGGGAGCCAAGCTAGTGGAGTAAACATATGGGCTCAATGCTTAAAGCTGCTTTGCTTCCCATTAAGTCCATAGATGTTGCCAGATGAGGTATACTTCTTTCAGTACACCTTGACCAGAGAGACTCTTACCAAATCCTGGAAAATGGCTGTAATGTGTTTTGTCATCAGAGGAATACAGAAATTGGAAAATTTGATCAAAAACATGTGTGTGTCCTGGTCTTGTCCTGGTATCACATGTGTTTTAGGAGGCTGACATAAGGCACATAGTCCACAGACCATGAAACTGTTTTTTTTTGTTTTTTTTAATTTTGAAACTTTGGGGGGGGTCAGGATCAGATTTTTATTTAATAAATTTTTTTTTAATTTTAAAATTTGTTGGAGTATAGGTGATTTACAGTGTTGTGTTAGCTTCAGGTGTGTAGCAATGTGAATCAGTTATACATCTATATATGTCCACTCTTTTTTTTTTTTTTTTTTAGATTCTTTTCCCATATAGGCCATTGCTGAGTATTGAGTGGAGTTCCCTGTGCTATACAGCAGGTTCTTATTAAATAGTTATCTATTTTATATATACATCAGATTTTTTAAAAGATATTGCTACCTGGCAATTAAAGTCATAACCATGATTACCTTTGCCCAAATGCTTGTGTTAGTTCTTGAAAGTAAAATTGTAGGAACAGCTTGCTCTTAATATCTCTTCTAATGTTCTGGTAACTAGCTGAATCCTAGAGTCAGAGGGATCTTGGATTTAGCGCTAGCTCTACCAAACCCCATTTATATGACCTTGGGTAAAGTGCTCTTTCATCATCTCAGTTTCTTTACCTGTAAAGTAGGAATGTTAATAGTTTCTCCCAAATAGCACTGTGGGAGGAAAAAAATCAAGCAAGAATGTAAAATGCTTTGTAGAATTTCTGGTGCATAAAAAACCTCGTACATGGTATTTATTATCATGTTTGACATAAAAGGTTCACATACAGGCTTACTTCATTGTCATTTCAGTCCTATGAGACAAGCAGAGGAATTGTTGCCACTTTTGATTTTTTTAAGTAAAGAAAAAGAAGTAGAAGTTAGGGGCTTGCCAAATATTGCATCCCAACTCAGTGGCAGAGCTAAGGCTTAAACTTAGATGATCTCACTACGCCACTGCTCCAACTTGACCAAGAACGCCAAGGCTTCAACCCGAGGTATAAATTTCAAAATGTTTATCAGCAGGGAAGAGGTTCAGGGTATGGCTTTTCACTAACAGATATGAAAGTATTTCACAGTAGTAGTGAATTTAACTACAGTGAATATTTTCACTGTAGTTAAAATATCAGTGTATCCATCTTAATACCACTTCCATCAATACTTGTACCATTTCCTGTGATGTAGAACTTCAGGGATTTTAGATTAGTTACATTGTCAGTCTCTGAGTCTCTGGTTCTGTCTAGCAAAGGGTTAATCTCAAGAAAGTCATCTTTAGTTGAAAAGTGGAAAATAAGACAAAACCAGAAGATTCTATTTTTTCGTATCAAGTTTGTCTCATAGTATAAGATTCACATCCAATACTATTATCCTGTGGGGCTCTAAGGCACCAACCTATAAATAGGTATCCACTCATCTCTACATCTTAATGCAAAATATATTTGTGGAGGGTTATTAACAGCCTTTAAACTTCTCCGAATTATGTGTGTTTGTGTATTTGCTGCTTTCATCATTTCCAGTTTTATAGTAAATTATATAATATTTAGCCCTTAGCTCATGTGAGATGTCTAATGAGCACCTTATGGTCGAAATAGGGCTCTGCTATTCATGGGGGTACTGGGTAGGGACTCTGGAAGGAAGCAGAAGGAGAGAAATGGAGAAGGCTACCATGTTGGTGTTAAAATGGTTCAAATTTAACCATACGTTCTATGTAATCACCAAGACAAAGGACAGGATTCCTTTTCTTTCCTCTATGTATGTACTGCAAGCAGACCTTCTTTGTCATAGTCCCTCCTTTTGGTGATATTGTGACATAATAAAAAAATATGTATTTGGTCTTTGACCCCATTCCAGGCACAGCACTCCTATAACACTTAGAACTTCCTAAACAGTAAGAGTGATAAAGGTGTCTTGGTGTTCATAACAAACCCCTTTCCACTACACCTGAGTTTGTGTAAATGAGGTGACTTTTGGAAAGCATATTAGGAAGGGGGTTGTTTGCCAGGGGAACCAGCCATGTGATTAGTGGGTTGGAACTTTCAGTCCCATCCCCTTGTCCTCCGGGGAGGAGAGAGGGGCTGGAGTTGAAGTGATCGGCAATGGCCAAAGATTTAATCAATCATGCCTACAGAATGAAACCTCCATAAAAACCCCAAAGAATGAGGTTGGGTGAGCTTCTGGGTGGGTGAACACGTGGAGATGGGGGGAATAGAGAGAGTGTGGAAACTCTGAGCCCCTACCCACATCCCTTGACCTCTTCCTGTCGATGTTCATCTGTATCCTTTATAATACTCTTTATAATAAACTGGTAAACGTAAGTAAATGTTCCTCTGAGATCTGTGAGCTGCTTTAGCAAATTAGTCCAACCCAAGGAGGAGGTCATGGGAACCTCTAGTTTATAGCCAGTGGGTCAAAAGCACAGGTGACACCTGGATTTGTAATTGGCAACTGAAGTGGGGCCAGTTGTATGGGACTGAGCTCCTGACTTGTGAGATCTGATGCTATCTCCAGGTAGATAGTATCAGAATGAATTAACTGTTTGGTGGGTTGGAATAAACACATATATAAGTCTTTCACATAGGAGATTTTGAGGTTAAGGGTAGAAGAATATAGGTTTCAGAGCAAAGAGGAAATAGATATAGAACCCTGGATACAGCAACATCAATAATTGTTTGTTGAATAAATATATGGATCAAATTTAAAGAAACTCCCTCAAAATTCTGATAATAAACACTTCATAAATTTCGCTATTTCAATAACCATTAAATTATCCTAAATTCAAATGAGAATGTCTTTGTTTAGTGCATTTGACAGATCATACTATTGATCTGTGTATTTGCTGTACCTCCCTGGGAGAAGATTACACATCCCACCAATTTCTACCTCACTGATGTTGAACTTGGCCATAAAATTTGTTTTGGCCAAGCTACTTTTTGTTGTCTGGCTGGAAGTGATATGACACTCTTTTTTGCAGAACATTTAGGAACCACTGCATAGTTCTGCTCTCACTCAGCCTAGACCATGGGATAAACAGAGTTGCAAGCAAATCATCACAAAAATGTAGGGCAAGCAAAAACTCAAATTTTGTTTTGATAAACACTGTAACTTTAGAGTAATTTGTTATTTCATCATAACCTAGTGAACTCTGGCTAACACACTATGGAAACATAAAATAAAATAAAAATTAGAAATATCTCAAATTTTCCTGGACAGCTTTTTAAAGGAGACCTGGGCTTTTATATCATCCCCTATCCAGCCTGACACATAGATAAGACTGATTTATACTATGGCCCTTTGAGACTGGGCAGCTACTGAGCTAATCTCACGAGCAAATGGCTGGTCATTTGCCTCACCTTCCCTTCTATGAGGGATCCATAACATGGTGTGGTATAATGATGACAGTCATATAAATTAGGAATTTAGGTGATGATCTTGACTTTGCTGAGGCTTAACATTTAACAATGGGCAAATCGCTTAACCTCGCTTAGCCTTGATTTCATTCCCTGTGAGGCTATAATCATACATTTCCTACCTCAGATCTTTGCAGAGGCTTTTTCAGTTGCCTGGAATGCTCTTATTTCTGTGCATCCCCAGCTGGCTTCTCACCCCTCAGGATGTCAACTTCATCCTTTTCTGATTCTGACCGCGGTATTTAAACCAGCTCCCCGTCCCCAACTCTGATAGCCCTGTTTGGCTCCTTTTCAGCATATATTTCAATTTGTAACTATTTATTTATTTGTTTGTTTCTTTGCGTATTGTCTGTTTTTCCAAGGCTCTATGCTCCTTGAGAATAGATGTGTATTTTATCTTGTGTATCATTGTAATCTCAGCTCAGACTACAGTGTGTGCCATACAGCAGGCACTCAAGAATTTTGAGTGTGTAAATAAATAACAATAGCCATATTTTATAATAACTTTAAATGGAGTATAATCTATAAAAATATTGAATCACTATGTTGTACACCTGAAACTGACATAATATTGTAAATCAAGTATACTTCAATTTTTTTAAATGGTCCATACTTAACACGAGCGGGCACTGGTCTAAGCATCTCACATTTCTTTACCTCATGAACACATTTATTCTCAAAACACCCCTGTGAGGCAGAAACTATTATTACTCTAATTTTATTAATGGGAAATAGAAGCTCAAAGGTGTTATGAAACTTTCCCAAGATCGCATAGCAGGTAAGTGGCAGAATCAGGGATCAAAACTAGTGAGTTGGGTTTTGAAGTTTATGTGTGCCTTTAACATATACACACATTGTCTCACAGGGTGGGAGTGACTGAACATAAAAGAAATAGTATGTGAAAGTGGTTTGCATAAAAGGGAATGCAAGTACCATAAAATAACTATTATTTGTAGCCAACTTGTTTTTGCCTCCTTTGTTTTACCTCGGTTAAAATCAGAGAAAAGGTGCTGTCTAGAGCAGTTCTTTTCCAGAGGTTCTGAATCAAAAATGAAAAAGCCAAGGTTTACTTTGAATGAAGTTTTGCAATTGTATTGATGTCAACACAGAAACTAGTTTCTGGTAGCTCTGTTCAACATTTAAAAAAAATTAATACTAGGTAACAACACAGGGTGAATTCGTTTAAAATGTTTTTCATGTTCACATGTGTGTTGGATTCTAGAGATTCAAAGATGAGCAAATCACAGGCTCTAGTGTCAAGTAGTTCACAGTTGAGAAAGGAAATATACAGGGAATTATATATATATTTTTTAGTCAAAGTGTGGTCCACAACTGGCAGAATCAACATGACTTGGGAACTTGGAGAAAATGCATATTTTCAGATCTCACCATCCCAGCCCAAGTGAATCAGAATCTGCATTTTACCCAGACTCCTAGGTGATCTGTATAAACATTAGAGTTTGAGAAACTCTAAGTTTTAATTGGTGTCGGAAGTGGCATATTAGCATATATATAAATTATCATAAAAGCGTAGAAATTGGAACACCAGCCTGGGGTGGGGGAGTGTGGGTATGGGTTTTTCCAGAGGAGCTACAGTGTGACTGAGGCTTGAAGGATGAATAGTAATTATCAAGGGGGATCTAGTAGAAAAGTACTATCCTAGAAGGAAGAGCAGAGCTCGGCAGACAGGCAGCGGTTGTATATTGAGTTCTGAGAACTTCTGAATAGTTTAATACATTTGGAGATAAGGGAGTGTAGGTGTTAGGAGTTGAAGAAGAAACAAATAAGGGGCAAACTGTTAAAGTCCTCGAGTTCCGTGCTAGGCTAGTTGTCATGATGGGGAACCATATTTAAGTTGTGGATGGATAGAGAATAACAAGATCAGATTTTCTTTAAGATCACTTTGGTTGCCATGTGGTAGATAGATTGAATTGAAGCAAAGAGAAAGAGGAGATATTTGTGAAATTTTCAGATGACATAAAGCTGGGTGGAATAGTTACAATAATGGATGACAAAAGCAAAATTCACAATGATTTCACCAGATTTGGAGATTGAATCCAACCAACCGGATGAAATTAAATAGGAAAAAATGACAAAGTTCAGCATTTGTGCTTTAAAACAAAATACAAACAAACAAAAAACAAACAGTTGAGCAAGTGTAAGAGAGAGGCAAATGGTTCTGACAGTTTGCAATTGTATTGATGCAATTGTATTGCAATTGTATTGTAAAAATATCCCCTAAAACTTATGGTAGTTGCTGTGGGCATGATTTAGTTGACCACAAGTTAAGTCTGTGCCAACAGTGTACTAAAGAGCTGAGTCTTCGGGTTTATGTATAGGAACAAAATGGCCCCTGGAAGTAACACCTTCTCTTGTCTAACAGCCTTCTTTCAACTATGCCTTTTCCCACCCTCTACTCCACCACTTTATCAAAAGGCAAATCTGTAAGTCTCTGATAGTCTAAGGACCAGCACATGTTACCCTTGGACTGGGTGTTAGGAAGAATGGAAATTTTCCCATGATGATTTTTTTTTTTTTTTTTGGCCGCACCGCGCAGCACGCGGGATCTTAGTTCCCCGACCAGGGATCAACCCCCGCCCCCTGCAGTGGAAGCACAGAGACTTAACCACTGGACTGCCAGGGAAGTCCCCATAATGACTTTTTGTGTATTGAACTCTATACAATCTTTTGACAATACATTCTAGTGATATGCTTGCTGTTGCCTGCCTCCACTGGACAGATAACAGAGAACCCCTTGAAGAAATAGTTTCCATTCCTTTTTGTGTTGCCTGACACAGTCCAGGCACTTAGTATCAATGAGGGAATGAATGAATGGATGAATGAGGCGAATTAATCAGAGCGTTAATGTGAAAGAGCTAGCACATGAAGATATGCATTCCACATAAGGTATGGAGAGGAGTTGTAACAGGTCTTAAACTATACAACCCTGTTATTGTCTTCTCTAAGAAGTGGTCCATTAGCAGCACTTTAGTTCTTTCTACAATCCCAAATCATACGCGCACACCCAGCAAAACTTTTCCTCCTGAGCTCCCCAGCAGCCTTGACTGCCTTTCCCTGGAGCCTCCCTCCCCTGTGATCTGGGAGGGATT
This sequence comes from Monodon monoceros, assembly GCF_005190385.1. Classification (NCBI taxonomy): domain Eukaryota; kingdom Metazoa; phylum Chordata; class Mammalia; order Artiodactyla; family Monodontidae; genus Monodon; species Monodon monoceros. The sequence goes on along the minus strand of NW_021703770.1, from coordinate 16,276,464 downwards.
TGTGTCCCTCCCTGGGGACTGTTCCCTGGGAGAAGTCACTGGAGCGATGCCTCTGGAGTCCATTCTTCTGGCGTCATCACAGCTGGGCATCAGATGTCAGAGCCCCAGGATGGATAAACATGCGGTCTCTCCCTGTTCAGGTTAAAAAGCTGTGAGTGCCCTGTCTGGCAGCCAGAATAAGGGATTGTAAACCAAGAACACATGATGAAAGCTCTGGTTAAGGGATGAGCCCTGAGCTCCATCCTGAAAGTCAGTGGTGCTGGGCTCTGAAAGCCCTTCTCTGCACAGCTTTGTGTGGACAGCCAGAGAGGCCTGGAATAGCTGTCTGCTCTCCAGGGTCAGGGCAGCCATTTCTATTCCACCATCCTGCTGTATAAAGAGTGCTTTATTACCAGTCAGTCTAATTGTCCTGTGTTTACTCAAGAACACAAAACAAAAGCATGGATGCTAAATACATTTATGTGACATTTTAAAAGCCACACAAGCAAAATCAAGCAAGGGTTATACAGCCAGTGGACATGCCGTGAATTGCTATTGGTACCAAGGACTGGTATGAAATTCTTTAATGTTTAAAATGATACTCAGCCTTTGCTCTATTGAGTGTTTTGACAGTAGAGTGTTCCTTGTCTTTTTTGCATAGCACAAGCTTTGGGGCAGGAATAAGAGTGGGCAGTTCTTTGCTTTTAGAATAAGCCAAGCCCATATCCACAATTGTACCAGGAAGATGTGTTTGCTTTCCTCTCCGAGAGGGGCTACAAATGTCTTCTAGATCTACATTCTGCGAGGATGAATGGGAATAGTCACAAAATATATTCTCTATCCTATGAAACTGGAGAAGTCAACTTGTGAATTAGTTTTTATTATTCCTTTTCCACTTGGCCTCAATTTCATTATTTTTTTTTACAGCTTGCTTTTGCTCATCAGAAAAAGACAAATGGCCTCAGTTACTATCATTGTTAGTGGTACTGGTAGTACTAGTAATTTATTCTGTTGGATAGGTATTCAGTGTAGGCAGTGTGCTATGGACATTATATAATAATAATCTAACCTAATCTCGCAAAAATCCTATACTCAGAGTCAGGTTTATTAATGGTCAGATTTTCATCATCATAATAACTCAGTTTGAATCAATAAGTCTTTGCTATCAGCATGTTCAATTGTAGCATAGCAACAGGAGCTCCAAATAGTGGGTTACGCTCACATTTAAGTAGAAGTGACATTTTGGTTCTGAGTCATCTGTAATTTACTTTAAGGGACTATGTCAGACAACTTTCTACTGGTACTCAGCCTCATAGCAACTTTTCTCTTTTAGTACTGCATGAGCTAGATGCCTGAAAACTACATTTCTCAGACTCCCAGCCAATTGAGTATCAACAGGTCCAGTTTGCCTGGGACTGAAGGTTTCCAGGGACATGGGACTTTCACTGTTAAAACGTGGAAAGTTGTTGGCAAACAAGGATGAATCGTCACTTTATTTGATGGCTATATTTCTGTTAGCTTAGTGGCAAACACTCACATGGGATTAGAAGACCTGAGGAAGGTAGATTCATTTCTAACACTGGTAGCAGCATTGATATGTGTGTGGACTCATGGTCTCCCGGTTAGCAGTGGGAAGGTAGCCTCCTACTGTGTCATTGGGAGTGCCGGCTCCTGCGATCTCTAGTGAAGGCAGAGGCTCCCTGTAGTTGCAGATGTCTTGGCAACATGAACTTTCCTCTCTTGTTTCTTAGTTCTTCTAATATTTTGTAAATAAATCCCTGTATTATTCATCTCTCTCTGCCTAAAACACCTACAGTGGTTTCCACTTCTCTGATTGAACACTGACTGATAGCCCGAGACAAGAGTTAGTGGGAAAGTGAAGTGCTAATCAGAGAAACTGTAGAAAACACCTAATCAAATAGATTTTTTCTAAGATGGCAGCAGTCAGGAAATAGGAATGATGTGACTTGGAGAACACATGAAAAACCATGTTGCTAGCAATGTACCAGCAATATAGTCTAAGTCTCCCTAGGTCTCCATGAAATAAGCTTTGGACACCCTTCTGAGACTGACACTAGAATCACAAGGGCCCTAGTCCGATTGTTAGGGCCCATTAACCGTTAGAACTGTGAGGAAAAACGGAAGGTGAGATTGATTCCACATCTTTGCTGCTTCCTCAGTTTAGATAAATCTTCCTCTGATGGGGTAGGTGGCCTTCTGTATTGCTCCTTGGAAATAGCCTTTTCATAGTCCTTCATCATATACAATAATATTTTGACTATATGTCTGTCTTCAAAATTGGATTGTCAACTCCTTAAGAATGTAATGTTACATCTTCATGTCTAAATAGTGCTTGACATGTGGTATGGTGTTCAGTGGTGTCCCATTTCATTCAAGTAAAATTCCAAACCCTTACCAAAAGCCCGTATAATAATGAAATCTGGCCACTGCTCTAAACTCATCTACTAGTTTTTCCCTTAATCACTTTTTTTTTTTTTTTTACCACTGGTCTCTTTGGCATTCTTCAACCATACCAAGCTTGCTTTTATTTCATAATCTTCACACTTGCTTTAAAAAAAAAAAAGTTTAATCTGCCTGAAATACTTTTAAACCATTATCTACATTGCTCGCTCCTTACTTCCTTCTGATTTATGCACAAATGATATCTTTGCAGTGAGGCCTTCCCCTGACCACACAGTATAAAAACTAATTAACTAACTAACTCAACAACAACAAAACTTGCTCTCTAGTACTCTTGTTCCCCTTGTGTTGTTTCATTCTTTCCCATAGCAATTTTCAGCATTAGACAGTATATATATATTTAACATTCTGTTATTATTTTTTATTCCTTTTAATAGCATGTATTATGCCTCTTAAAGAGAGGTAGGCAGTAATTACATAAGTATAGCATTTGGGGTAACAATAAAAGTTAGAGACAGCTAATTTCCAACACAGAATCTAGTTACAGATAAAAAAAAATTACAACTAATTACTTCTAAGTCATTTAGCACTCAAATACAGACTCTTAGAGAGCACAATAAACTTAAATTCTAAAGAAATAGTGAGTACTCTTGATTGCAACACAGCTTTCCTTGGCATACTAATAATCCTGGTGCCTAGATTTTACAGAAATGAGGTATCATATTTATGTGTACATTCTTTCATGCATTCCATAGATCTATAATGAATGACTATCATGTTGCAGGCACTGCACTTGTTGAACAAAAATAGATGTAGTTTCTGTCCTTAAGTCTAATCGGATAGACAACCAATCACATCATCACACAGATAAACAAGAAATTAATGTTCTTAATGGTGCAATGATGAAGTAGGCAATGATGCAGAAGTTAGGAAAAGTATCCCTAAAAGAGTGATAATCCAAGAGATAAGCCAGAGATAACAAATTGAAACCAATCTGACAGCCATTCATTAGGATAGCAAATGCTAGAAGACCAACCTATGTGGAATAATCGTAAGTTTGGTATACTTTAGACATGTGAGGCAGGCTCTGCACTACACTAGTGTGGGGTGGAAATTAACACTCAGATGTATTTAAAAGTATAAATATATCATAAAAAAGAACATGATGGGGGACTTCCCTGGCAGTCCAGTGGTTAAGGCTTCACCTTCCAATGCTGGGGGTGCTGGTTCCATCCCTGGTCGGGGAGCTAAGATCCCACTTGCCTCGGGGCCAAAAAACCAAAACATTAAACAGAAGCAATATTGTGACAAATTCAATAAAGACTTCAGAAATGGTCCACAACAAAAAATCTTTAAAAAAAAAAAAAAGAATATGATGCTATGACAAAGAAACCACTAGAACAACAACAAAAAATCTTAATGAATTAGAATATGATGGTTGAAAAAACTTAATCAGGGGAATGTAAAATAAAATCAACGAAATTTTCAAGCATATGGAGCAAAAAATGTAGATAAGAAATATATACAAAATATTAGAATGAATAAGAATAATTCTATGAGTCAATATCCTATAAATAGGAGGTACAAAAAGAAAGAATGGAAAAAATGGAAACATGGAAAAAATTATTAAATTATGGAAGAATTTCCCAAAGTTAATATAGGGTACTAGGACACATTTCCAAGCACCTACCTCAGGTCTATTAGGAGGGAACACTTAATCCCCATTTATGATACTTATCTCTAGGCAAAGAAAAATTCTTAATGTTCAAGCCTCTTTCCACCTCTTCCTCTGCCGCAGAGGACATGGAGCGATTCATACCATTGGTAACTTTGTAATGATAAAACTTGCACTGCTCAGCTCTGTTGTTTTACTTAGGAACAAAATCTCTAGATAAAGCAGCCTTTCTTCTGGCTCCTCCGTGAAGAGATGCTGACATTGTGGTGATGGGGTAGGGTAGGCAGTCCCCAGACAGTAGTGACGAGGTCCTCCTGATTTCCGCTACTGTATTAGAAAGCCATTTGATTCTGATATTCAAGTGTATTCTCTAATGAAGCCATAATATTGTAGTCTCTACCCAGACTTTAAAAAGTTTCTGTTAACTGAGAATCTGCGTAAGGAGATGTGTTATTAATTGGCTTCCTAAGAGACCGCAACAGTGCCTGACAAAATAAATTAAAAAAAGGCACACACGCCTAGGCATATTCTGATTATTTATCAGAACACCAAAAATTAAGAGAAGCTCTGAAAATTTTCCAGACAATAATGAATCACTTCCAAAAGAGTATTAATTAGACTAATATTATGGTCCTTATCAACAATACTGGATGTGGAAGTCAATGGAGCAATTTATTAAAATTTATGAGAAAAAATATTTTCAATCTTGGAATTCTATGTCCATAAACTATTAATTAAATGTGAGAGTGTAATAAAGGCATTTGTGTTTTACACAATTTGCTTTCCATGCATCCTTGTCTTGGAAGTTACTTGAGTATGGACTAAAAATATCAAGGTTATTAAAAAAATTATTAAAATATAGCAGATCTAAGCTACAGAAAGTCTAGTTTAGGGGAACATTGAAGGGACACACGTATCAGGATGATTTTTGTCAGATCAAACAGTTTGGATAGGAGCAGGATGATGGTTTTCTGGGAAAAGGAGAAAAATATTTTAAGAAAAGATGTGATTCAACAAATTAGAAAGTGCATTTAAAGTTTTGGAAAAGCTGAAGATATGGTAAAGACAAACAATGGTTTTAAAAAACAATGGGAAGCTCCAGGATGAAGAAAAAGGCATTCAAAAAAGTCACTGTCCAAATACAAACATGAATTTTAAGCAACAGTTGGGTATAAGGAGAAAAAATGATATTGATGATAAATTGTCTTTTAAGTGGTTCAAGAATTATAACATTGAATATGCAAGGAAGGAAACAATATCCTAGCATGTAATTCCCTTTAGCCATAAGTAGTACTCACATACTCTCTTTATTGATATTTTAATATTTAGGGTGAATTTCTGAATAAAGCTGAAAACTTGGTTGTAGTTGCAGGGTAAAGAGTAAATGTCAATCAAGTATAAGTGTAGCTGTCAGAAAGTAGAATAGAATTAGTGTGTGTGTGTGTGTGTGTGTGTGTGTGTGTGTGTGTGTCAGGGAGGGAGTAGAGGGTGGGGGGAAGTGTGGAGGGTAGGACAAGCAACCTAACATCTTCACCTTAGGAGGCTGGCTCTGGTTGAAAACCCAAGTTTCACACCAACTAGCCTCTCTGAGCTTCAGTTTCTTCATCTACCAATTGGCCGTGCTCCAGGTTTATTGTGAGATTGTATTAAGAAAATAATTGCAAAAATCACCACATGATCTGCTATAGAATTGTAGTTGTTATTTACCTAAAGGCAATGTGTCATTTTTATATTATGTAATTGTTATACCACTGCTTTTGTAAAGGCATTGTTGTGAGCTCGATAGGAGATACAGAGGTGAAAAGAATGTTCAAGAATCTTTTTTTTCCTAGCAGACGTATGCTTACAAACATGAGAGGGAAAAAAAGTATGAGATAAATGCATAAAATCAAAATTCTGTGAAAAAGGGAGACAGATTGCTTTTAGTAGAGGGCCTCAGGGAAAGTATCATGGACAAGGCAGGAACATTGGCACTATACCTTGAAAAATGAGCAGACATTTTAAAGATTTGGATTGTGGCCAGACATTCTGAGTATGGAGAACAGTGTGGCAAAGAGGATACACAGGATACTTGAAAGGGAATGGATAGAGTTAACAATAAAGTGAAAAACAGAGGCTGCACTTATGGATGAACTTAAGTTATAGGTAAAGTTGGTGCTATTGAAGTTTCTAACATGATTAGGGGTTGATTTTAGAAAAATAAATTCACCTAGATGTGCAAGAAAGATTTTAGTAGGAAAACTAATAGTAGGGGAAAGAAATTACCAGGTAGGCTGTTGCTGTAGCCTGGTCAAAGTATAGATAAATTGAACAGAAAGGATTTTCCAGAAATATTGAATTATTTATGTAGGAAAATACTGATAAATATTAAACTCTCTTGAGAGACAGAGTACAGAAAATTACCTTGAAAATCATTGAAAGTAGTTATTCTAGAGAACTAGTTGGTGAACTTATAATTCTTTGGGTCATCGTCCTTGGTAAGTGGTAAATCACCTTGGAACTACCAAGAATAGTATCATCAGAAAGATTGATGGGAGCATAACTAGGGCACAGAGTAACATCACTCGCTAGTATGTATTGGATTATATTTCTTTGTGTGTGTGTGTGTGTGTGTGTGTGTGTGTGCCGCATGCACGTGCACGCTTGTGAGTATCTAAAAGGAAAAGTGGCCATATTCCAGAAATACAAGGGAGGATTAAGGGCAGCTGAGGGTAGAGAGTAGAGATATAATAGTTTGAGCCTATATATAAATTTTATATAAATATATTTATATATATATATTTTTATATAAATAATATAAATTATTCTAATGAAGAGACCCCAAAATATGATTGTCTGGATGTCAGCAGGTATCTGTCTGAGTCAGGTAAGCATCTCTGCTCCATGGGATCACTCAGGAGCCCAGATTTCTTCACAGATGCTACTATACCATCTCCTATGATGCTATCCTCTTTTGCATGGTTGAAACTGGCCCAACATTATTTGTATTGTCTAACTGAAGTGAAACAGGAAGGAGAGAAATAAGTAAACAAAATATTTCCTTTTCAGGCAGTGATGCACAAGTTGCCTATATCACTTGTGCTCACATTTTATTCGTGAGGACGAAGTCATATGGTCATACAAAACTGTAAAAAAAGACAGGGCAATGGGCTGTCTGGCTGGGAGACATGTACATTTAGAAATCTCATTCTCTGACACTGTAGGGAAGGTGGTCAGGGCTTTGGGTTCTTCAAGTGAGAGGCTCTCTTGACACCATGTTCCAGGTTCAATGCTGTTTGAGAGAGCTAGGACCTATGGATTAAGGAGAGTACAGCTGTGAACAGGTGCTGTGCTAGAGTGTGGAACGAGGAAAGGGATAAAGAACAAGCCAGCACTGTGTTTCAACACCCAGCTTTCTCTGGTTAGCTGCTTTCTGCAGTTTCATCCTTGCTCTTTCTGTGTTTGGAGACATTGCTTGCTAACATTCCAGTGGTTAGTTGTTGCCACATTACACACCTCAGCAAGACATAGATGCCCGTTGCACATTCAAGGTCTATGCATTTGAGGAACTTGGTGGGGGGCAAACATAGGCTGGAGATGAATGGAACTAAGTTGATGTACTCAAGGTAGTGACAGCAAGAATTATGACTCCCTTTTACATCGGAAATATTTGTATCTGAAAGAACAGTAACCAAAAACAATGGGGAATAGGGGAGTAATGTAATATATTGATGAAGTAAGAAATTACAAACCACAAATCTGGGGGAAAAATGAGCCAATCCTTATTTTATGCTCTATTTATTATTTATTTACTGTTTTCCATCTTGCAACTTTTCTAAATTGGGTAATGCATTATAATAAATAATGATTGTATTTATTATATTTATATATTCGTATGTTATAATCACAAAAATAATATATTAATTATATATATATATTTTTTGATCTCAGACCTACTAAATGTAGATCTCTTGTTCTGCCCATGTTTGTTCAAAAAAAAAAAACAACTCCACATATGATTCTCTGAACTTGTGAACCACAAGTATGACCACAGAACATACCCCAAGAAAGCTCCAAATGGATTAAAGAATTAAGTATAAAGTAAAGTGAAATCATGGAATAACTAGCAGAAAGTAGATTGGAGTAGTTATCAGATCCCTAGTGGGGCACCATTTTAAATGATGAAGTAAAATTTTTAAAAAAATCAATTGATTCAGTCATAAAACTTTTAAACTTGGAAAGAATAAGATTAAGATAATACTATATACAATTTATATACAATGATAAAGGTTTTGATTCTACATTACATAAGTCATGCAAATTGATTACAATAAAAAATAGGACCTCGATGGTTAAATTAAAAAAAAATTTATGAACAATTTACAAAAAGTATATGCAACTTAAAAATGGCATTGAAAATATTTTATTTTATTAATTTTTAGCTCATGTGCTCTCACATTACTTGAAATGCACGTTATGCAACAAGTCTAATGCACAATATAATGAATCCTGTCCTTTGACATAGTACTGAAAAGAGACATAAAGAATGATGAATTATCATTTTAAGAAACAAAAATTGAAAACAACTTAATTATCCAATAATAAGAAGGTGATTAAATAAGAAAGGATATATTGACCTCATGGTTATCATGCAACCATTAAAAGTAAAAAATTATAAACACTCTATATCTATATATGGCAATGCTTAATATAATTTTTATATTACATATCATTTTATATAAAAATCTTTTGTTAAAAGGTAGAAAATAAATTTATGTGTGTGAACTGATTATATGAAAACACCATCAGTTATGTATATAGACTGAATTGGTAGAGGACTTGAAAAAGGAAAATTGCTGAGATGTTTGGATCGTAAGGGCTTTCCTCCCTAAGATATTTCCTTTATACTTGTTATAATGCTGTTACAAAGCTGGAAAAAGTAGTAAGAAAATAACTAGAGATGTTTGTTCAGTGGTGAACATTAGGATCTCTAATCCAAGCTTCTTTAAAAAAAAAAACTGCAAAAAAAATGTCTGTTGAAAAATATAATGAAGTCTTAATTCTGGAGCAGGAAGAAGGAACAAGACCAACAAAAGAAGATTGAATAGGCTTATTATGGTAAATGTGTGTGGAGAGATAGAAGCGTTCAAAGGAGATTGAAGACTTGAGCATGAATGACTGGAGAAGAGAGATGCCATTTACCAGAAATAGGATTTCTTACGACAAATCTTGGTATAGAGGTAGTTGCAGTCTGTATTGTGGTTTGATGGGACTTTTCACTTTTCAGCATATAAGCAAGTAACTAGAGGTACGTTTGCTGCCCAAGCTCCTCAGTATCCATAGGACAGAACGAAATGTCTCTGCTTTGAAATCTTGACTAGAAATCATATGATACATCTGCCAGCAATTACTATGGGTGTTACTGTAGTGCACACAGCCCACTGGCCCTCAGTAACATTATTCTCAAACGATAATGTTAGAAAGAAGCAAAAGTTTCAAGTGATCTGCAGTCTCCCAGACTACTTTCATAATTGACTTTTTTTCTCTTTTTTTGGCGAAATATGTTATTTCATTTTTGGCCACTGACCAAAAGGCAGGACACTGTTGCTGAATTTGTAGCTCTTCGATTTTACATACAGCAACATCTGAGCAGTGAGTTCACTTTTGTGTTTCTGTCTTTGACACTGAGCTGCAAAATGCCATCTTTAGTTACCCAGAAAAGCAGCCAGCTTGGGAAAAGAGTGTGGTTTTGCAATGTCTGAGTGGTTTGATTTCTTCTGCTGATGCATTAGAAGAGGCAAGAGCAACCTCCCGCACAACTAGGGGAGAAAATGCCCCTCATTAGCATGGTGGCCAAAACGACCTTATTTGTACCTTAATATACTGTTTTACTCAGGAGAAAATTTTAAAAATAGGAAAACCTAAAGTCTGAAATCAGGTGCTCTACACAACATCTCAGGTATTGATTTCCAAAGCATATCTGGAAACACTACCTAAAGATTAGAAACTGTATAGTCCATAGACTAGATGTTAAATAGCATTTATCTCAGCCAATGATGCTACCAGAACTATACTAATTGGATGTCACAGACAGATTCATCATTTTCTTACAAACCCATTTCCCTTGGTTCATTGTGCTCCAGCTGGCCTGTCACAAAATGTGCAGTCCAAGCCTGCTTAGCATCATCCTCTGGCCAGCCCACTAACATCACGGAGAAAACAAGACTACGTTAAGTGGGAGATCCTCAGATTTCAGTCTAACTATAAAGCTTATGTTTTTCCCTCAGAAGAGAGGAAGAATTTTATTATGGAAATGGCAAAAATTTTAGAGGCAGACCTCTGTAAAGCCCAATTTCCTGTGACCTTTATGTAATAATTCCTACCTCATGACATTGCTTTAGTAATCAAATGAAATGAAATGAAACACCTTGCTGATACCAGAATTCAGTAAAAGTTTGTCAGCCCTGTGACTTTGGCTAAGTTACTTAAACACTCTATGGCTTAGCGTTCTCATCTATAAAATGGATATCATGCTTTTTACCTCAGAGGCTTGAGTGAGGATTAAATGACTTAATAAATGACAAGCTCTTAGAACAGCACCTGCTAATAGTAAGTGCTCAATAAATGTAGTTGTTGCTCTCATTATTATTCAGTGTCTGTGTGCTAATAAGATATTTCACATAAAGAGAATGACATGAGCTCAGAAGGATTTAAGGTATTATGCACATATTTTGTTCAGAGGGTGGTGGGTAAACAGAGGAATGAAGCTGATGTGGGAGCTGCAAAATAGTGCAAGATTAATAAAGAGCACCAACAAAAGTACTAATGAGAAGCACTAATAAAGCACTTTAGGTTTCAACTGTGAAGGATGGCGAAGACTTATCAAGTACTTGGGCTTTTTTATTTGAGGAGATGGAAAGCCAGAAAATGTGACATCAGTAGGTCATAGGACCGTATCTGTAGTTTTGAACAATGACTAGAACAGGATAATAAATAAAGGGAGGGTGATGAGAAGCAGGGAATACGGGAAGTTACTGCAGAAGGTGGGGTACTATAAACAAGGCAGCAGTGACAGAAAAGAGGAAATAGCGGCAGGAAACAATGCAGGGGTAAAAACAATTGGATTTGTCGGCTAATTGCATGTGGGGGTTAAAGCAAAGGAAATAGCTAAAGCTGTTTGGAGGTTTCTAATTTGTGAAAATGGTTAGATGATGAAACCAAGATGGACAACGTGAGCACATGTTGGGACATGATGAGTTTGTCTTTATGGGTCATCCAATGATTGGAACCATTGGTGTGAAACACTACCTAGAAATCTTGCTTAGGAAGGAAGAGAAGAATGTAGAGCATGGAAATTTGAAGAGTGCTTACATTTAATGAGAGGACAGAAAATAGGAGATGTCAAGGAACAAGCACTGAGGAAGCAGAGTAGGAAGTGGGCAGGAGAGTGTAGCAGCATGGAAATCCAGAGAGATGTGCATTTCACAAGAAACAAAAGGTGAACATTTAGAGTTTTAGGAATACTTAATCATCATTAAGAAAAAGGTAGTCTATTTAAAATGTTTATTTAATGCTAAAAATGTCTCTCCCCTTTCATTTTTTAATGTTCTTTCTCTGTATTCCTCAAACACCACAAAGACTTCATAAACTCCCTTTGCTTCCTCAGTTCTCTTCTAAGCCCTGCAGTTCTTGGATGGTAGGCAGATGATCTAAATATTATCAAAGGGAAGACTAAAATAAGATGTGGGTGATATATGTGTATCTGGGTCTAGTGATCCCTGCCCACAATGATTCAGAACAGATCTCTGCTGTTCTGCATTGCATATTTGGACAAAAACTGAAAAATGCAGCCCTGTGTCTAGAAATGTTTTTCCATGTTTTAAAATACTTGAATCAATTAATTTTTTCTATTTGAAGATTGGAGTCATATAAATGTAACCCTCAGGATAAGCTCCAGTTGGGCAAAAGAAACAAATCGCGCATGGTCAGTTCAGTGTATTAAAGGACTGGTACTGTTTTATGCCCGGGGGTGATAGTTTAATAATTTGTCTTTTATTCAACTGGCTTAAAAATCTGCCTGTTTTTTTAGTTACTTCATATTATATAATAAGTCCATTATAATGTAATATACTGTGTACCCCAAATGTCCCTAACCTTTCCAGTTTTTGAACATAAAGTCATATTGACATCAATAGTCCAAAGTTTCTTAACTTAGCTTGTGCCTCTAAGCTTCCTTTTGCCTATAGGCATTTACTTATTCTTTAGCGTGTAGTCAACAGGCAGGATCTACTTAATCTTCCTCTTTTATTCTGATTTGATGTGGGCTGCTTGTGTCATTGCCGCTGTTTCTGGTGTCCACATGGGGGTAACAGTGCCCATGTCTGAAGAGCTATCTCCCATTTATGAGGCCACCAGTTCTTGGAATGCCAGGGTGGTCCTAGGCTCTAAGCAGAGATGAGAAATGTATCTTTTTCTTCCACTCTGTACCAATGTTGTCAACTTGGCCCCAGATGAACATTATTTGTGACCAGGGTCTCCAACAAAATATCTCCTCCATTTGTTGGTCAACAACCTTCTAAATAGTAGGGAAGAAGGATAGTAGAACAAGGGGTTAGGAATGGCAGAGAAAATATTCCATACTTATCCTCTTTATTATCCTTATTTCTCCTTCTTTTCTCTCAGTGTTCTATTGACCCATACTCAAATTCTTCCTCTTTCCTTGGCTTTAAAACAAAAGGTTTGTATATTTCAGTGGACTCAAAAAAGATCCTTGGGGTGGGCCTCTCTACACAAGAAGTGTCTGTGTCCAAGCAATTTATTTAAATGCCCTATAATACTTGCATAAATATAAATCATTTTATTATAAGATATAGATATATCTCAGTTTCCATTGAGACACCAAAGGCCAAGAGCAATTCAATAGGTACCAAGAGCCATCCCATAAAACTGAGGGCTTGACTGCCTGCTCATGACATAATAAGGTATTGGGAAAGAAGTTCTGCTCGGGCTTACCCGCTCACTATCCAGTTCTAGGCGGACTATGAAGAAGCAAGCAAAAAGGATTATTTGTAAAAGTGTTACTTCTATCCTTTATTTCTTGTCCCTCCATATCTCTCAGAGGAGAGAGTGTTCTTTTGCCTTGACTTAAGCCAATGAAAAAAAAAAATCTAAGGAGATTTCTTGGAGTGATTCACACAACTTCTTGGAGTTTGATGAACTTAAGTGTTATGAATCAGGCTTGGATAGTCTAAACGTCCTAAGTTATGACTAGATTGCCCTAAGGGCAGCATGGGGAGCAAGTTATATTTCCACCATGGAGGGGAGCTAGCCTGGGGTCACTGTCCAATTCGACTGCCTGGAGGACCCTGGTGACCCCAGCAGAGGGGAAGAATGCTGGAACCCCAGGACTATGAGACAAGTTGTAGCATCCAACTGAGGGGAAGCACTGACCATATCATGGGAACTGCACATAGAGGATCTTAAAGAGCCCACACAAACACCCAATGAAACAGACAGCCAGTAATTGCAACTGGCATTAAAGGGCACCAGTGCCAGAGGTTCAACCCATAAAACAGCGCTCCTCCTCCGTGAGCCTGGCTAGGTGGGAAATAGCAGCTATTGACATGGGGAAGTGGTAGTCAAGAAGTATGTAAAAATTAACCATATACCTGTGTCCCTACCCACTCCAGATTTCCAGGCTTGTGGTAAGACTAATTGGAGGGATAGGAGAAGTTAAAGTTGAATATCAGTTAAAAATGTTGAAAATATTCATTGGGGATATATTTTTTTTTAATTATGAAGGAACTGAAAACATTCATGTGACCTGCCTGAGATTTCAACCAGAGCCAGAGAAAAACAATTTGCATAATATTTCACAAGGGGAGTTTGGTAGATGGAACAACGGCCTCCCCCAAATGCCCATATTTTAATCCCTGGCACCTATAAATATGTTGCATTACACAGTAAAGGTGAATTAAAGTAGCAGATAGAATTAAGGTTGCTAATCAACTGACCTTAAAATAGAGGGATTATCCTGGATTATCCAGTGGACCCTGTGTAATCACAAGACTCCTTAAATGTGGAAGAGGGCGGCAGAAGAGTCAGTGTTGGAGTGATGTGACGTGAGAAAGACTCAACAGACCATTGCTGGCTTTGAAGATGGAAGAGAAACATGGGCCAAGGAATACGGGCAACTTCTAAAAGTTGTGAAGAGGAAGAAAATGGATTCTTCCATAAAGCCTCCAGAATGAATTATAGTGATGTAAAAATGACTACTCTGGAATCTACTAGAACACATGCACTGGTTTTCTGCAGACAAAACTTTTATATAGAGCTGTGCTAATAGCCATACTAGCAAAATGTATTTACTACTGAGCACTTGAAATGTGGCTAATCTGAAATGAGATGCGCTATGAGTATAAAACACACAGCGGATTTCAAAGACTTGGTACAAAAAATCAGAATGCGAAATATCTATTTTTAAATTGATTACCTTGCTTAGTTTATATTAATATCTTAAATATGTTGGGTTAAGTAAAATATATTGTTAGAATTAATTTTACCTCTTTCTTTTTTTGCTTTTAAAATGTAGTTACCTGAAAATTAAAATTACATTTGTGGCTCACATTATATCTCTGTTGAACAATATTGATAAAGAGAAAACCCTTCTGGAAATTTTACAATTACACTTTACATTTGTATAATCTGTTGCACTTTATAAACTTCTCTAATAAACACTTAATTCTTATAACTGTCATGTGTGATGAGTAAGGTACAGCTTATCACTCCTGGTTTTTAAAATGTGAAAACTGAGGGTCAAGTAATGTAAAAGACCTACCCCCCAGAATCACATAAGTAGCAAGTGACAGAGCTAAGACAAAATCTTGAAACATCTTTCAAACCAACACTTTTTTCCGCCTATCCCATTCTGTAGGTGGTGGAGATTCCAGTGCCTCATCTAGAGTTCTCATTTTCTCCAGGGGAGAGTTACTTGAAGGAAAGAGTCCAGAAAACTTGAGCTGACGAGAAAGGAGGGTCTTTTATATATATATATAATATATAGACGAGAAAGGAGGGTCTTTTATATATATATATAATATATAGACGAGAAAGGAGGATCTTTTATATATATATAATATATAGATGAGAAAGGAGGGTCTTATATATATATATAATATATAGATGAGAAAGGAGGGTCTTTTATATATATATATATATATAATACATAGACGAGAAAGGAGGGTCTTTTATATATATATAATATATAGACGAGAAAGGAGGGTCTTTTATATATATATATAATATATATGTCAGCCTAAGTTTTTAGATGAACATTCACAAAACTGAACTTTGTAACCCACTGTTTCTCATAACTTATTAACGCTTCTTTATAAAAAGCATTCTGCAGTCATGTGGGTTTGAGAAGCAATGGATTTAAAGTTGATTTCTTTTAACCACAGGGTATTTAGATGCATTATTAATCTCTCAGAGGGAGTAGACTACAATTTCCAAAACTTATTTTCATAGACTGTGGTGTTCTGCAAAAGGCAATTTAGAAAATCCGCTCTACAACAAAAGGAAGATTCAAGGACAGGTCTGACTCTTAGCTCCTCGCCATGTGTGAGCCGATCTCCAGTGTAGCAAGAGGATCTGAAGGAAGAAGTGGCAGTTTGTTCCCCAGCTGAGATGCATTTGCTAGCTTTGGCCACTGTCCAGGACAAAGATGGATGTTTAAAAGTGATTTTTAAACTATAGAAAATTAGAATCAGTTCAGTAATTTGTTTAGCATCTTAATAAGATTTAAATACAGAGCCAGATATCTGTTCCTTTAAACCACAAGAACACGTTTGAGTGCTTGGAAGTATTCCCTGACTTTCTAAATGAAATTTTAGTAAAATGGTAAAAGGACATGTAATGACCAAAAGTTCAGGGAGAGAGTTTGATATTTGAAACTGTTAGATTTGCCAGTATTAATGACTATCAGTTGGTAATAAGAAATATGAATTTCGTTTTCCAAAGCAACCTTTCTCCAATTAAGTGATTAAGAATATGCCAAAAACATGTATTAATTTACTTGTGTATTTCCTTCAGACTAACCAGAACCAGATACAGAGAACAGAAATATCAGTAGGAAGAACAGGACAAGAATCTGTTTATTCAACATTTGTGCTGGCTTTTATTTTAGATGCTGGGGATTCAGTGGTAACAAAATAAGACTATACCTCCAGTGGAGCTTACAGTATTGAATTTAAGAAATAAATATTGTATGTTTCCAAGTAATTTGTTTATTCATCAAACATTAAGAAAATGAATGAGCACCTCTTTTGTCTCAGACGCTGTACTAGGTATTGTGGACATGAAGAGAAAAAAAGACAAAACTCCTATCATGGAGGAATCCACAAAATAGTGCAGGAAGCAGACAGGAAAACAGTTAATTACCAAAGGGTGTTTCCTCTTATCTAAACCTATTCCAGCCACATTTTTCTGCTACTCAGTAATCTGGCACTCCATTCAACCATCTGCCTAACTAACTAGCTTGGGATCCTTGACCACTTTCTTTTTCTTATAACGCACATCCAAACCATCAGCAGATCCCATTGTGCTTCTGTCAAAATATATTTTTAAAAAAGCCGACCACTTCTCACTATGTCCAATACTATAAACATGGTCTAAACCCTCATTATCTTTTGTAGTAATTTCCTAACTGGTCTTTCAGCTTCCAATATTTTCCCGTTAGCATCTGTTCTAAATAGGGTATCCAGAGTGGTCATAGGATATTATTTCTCTGTTCCAAATCTTCCTTTAGTCTGCCTCAAAGTGTTTATAGCAACCTGCTATGTTTTATATGCTCATCTGTTCATTTGTGTATTGTCTGTCTCCCTCCTCTTGAATTTTAAGAGGAGTGAGTCTGTTTTTAATATGCAAATTACCATTTCATTTATTCTCTACAGTAATTTAGCATGATAAATATTTATACAGTGTAAGCAACAGTGGTGTCACAGATGACGGTTTGGTCAGTTTGCCTTGGGTTCATATGGTGGGAAGATCAGGGAAGGTTTTGCAAAGGAATTGAAGCTTGTTTAACACGTCATCATCTGACTTCTACATCTACCCACTCTGCACAAGATCAACAGTAACCTCCTATTTGATAAAATATTTCATCATCACTTACCCTAAATAGCTTCTTCCTTAAAACATCTTTCTTAGTTTGTTGTTCATGTATTTCATAAAAATATCTTGAGGGCCCACTGTATCCAGGCCATGAAGAAGGCAATCATTCATGAGATAAATATGGAGGCTGTTAGAGTGCAGTAAGGTAAGGGCCATGAGGAGGCAAGTAAAGAGGACTATGCATCTTTGAGTCTTCTATTTTATTTCTCCCCTCTTTCTCATCTGCATTCTACTTTCTGCTTAAAGTTCTGTGTTTCTCCAGTATACTTGCAAGCCCCCATTATCTGTAAAGTCAATTATTATGTGGATAGATTTTGAGTTTTAAATGCAACCACACCATACATCCCTACTTGACTCGGTCCATTTCACCTGCCCTACTGAAGACCAAAAACCTGTAAGTTCTATTCTCTGATTCTTAGAGGTGAAGCTGGAACCATTTTGCTTCACTAACTCACTGTGTAGTATGATGACCACATTGACAATAATGCTTATGGTTGCAAACAAATACTAGAAGGGTAAGGCAGGTAATGTAAATGAGTGAAGCAAACTGGCTATGGTAAGAGTAAGAAGTATGTAGTAGGGACTACAGTGACCTGGAGAACCTCTGCTCAATGACCACAGATCCAGGAGCTATCGTTGCCACATGAGCAATATAGATAGGTCCAGGGGTGAAGAGAAAACCTCATTTCTCCCTCCTCCAAATGGAGGAACCTTCTGGCCTCTCTCCCTGCTCTCATGCACTGCTGCCTAGAGATAAGTGACTGATCAAGCTAGTTAAATCTGGAGGAGGACCTGGACTTCAAAGCTCAGCCTCTTTCTCGCTTTTCCTCTCTGGCATTTGCCTATGTGAGGAGGTGCAGGCTTTAGTCTGCTCCTGCAGTAGTCCAGTGCTACCTGTGACTAGGTGCGTAAGCCTGGCTTTTTCTGGGGTTTGGCATTAAGAAGCTCATTGTTTCTGCTCACCCAACTCACATCTTTCATCTTAGACATTGTGAGCATTAATGAGATATTTTGACCTTTGCCTTGCCTGCCTTAATCTTCTCTCATTTTTCAATTTATTCATAAACTCAAGTGAGAAGAACAAGAGGTGAAATTTATTGGGTCCCCACAAATCACAAGGCTGTTGTTGTTTGACTGTATAATTTTTAAAGAGAAATCAAAAGTTCAGATTTTTTTTTTTTTTGGTATGAAAAACTCCTGATTCTGAAATGTTGGCAAAGAACTCATATCTTTTTAAAATTTTGGGTGCCAATGAAATAGTATATCTAAGGGTCAATTTTCACCAGATGCCGCCAGCTTGCATTTATACTCTAAACCCTGTGGTTTGGGGTCAGTACAAGTATCTAGGTTTCTGTCCTGGTCCCTTCTGGTAAATCCAGTTCTCATGTGGAGTGTGGAGTTTAGATATGTAAACTACCCAGCCATCCCTCTCTAGCACCTTCTTCTGGAGGCCAGCCCTTATTCTCCTCATCCTGCTTCTCTTCCCAGCTACAAACTCTAGCTCTTCTTCAATTCAGCCACAACACCCAGCAGCCTCCGGAATTATTTCTTCTTGGAGATGGCTATAGTCTTGCCTCATCTACCTGATCTGACCTCTTGGATCAATGATCATATATTATGAACCCTTAATCATAAAGATTTATATAATTTGCCATCACCACTCCTTTCCTGTAGGAAGGGAAAGTCCAGTTAACCCACATTCCTCTCCATTCCCAGATTACTCCTCTCTCCCGATCTGCCTCTTATTGAGATCCCAAAATGCATGGTATTAACATGTACCCTGTAAAATTTGGGTAAATTCTATTTGTTGTTTTCTCTGTCTTTCCTACTTGGTATGTGGCCACTGATAGGAATTTTTTTTCCTCTTTCTTTTATCAAAGAGGAATCACTGATAGAAGGTATTCTAGGTTCCTTGTTCCCATTTCTCTTGGCACATTCTTTATTCTTCTTGCTTTCTTTCAAGTCACTGGCTCCACCGACAGTCTCTTTCCCTGGATCCCCATTCAGCCAATCTGACAGCATTCCTTAGGAAGGGCAGTCTGAATTAATTTAATTTAATTGTGGATTACTTTCCAAAGCTTAGTCGAATCAGTAAGACAACATCTCAGCCTCCCCTGGGACCACACATTTAGTCTTCGACCCAGATTCTTTGACTTTTTTCCAGCCATCTGTTTTACTTGGGCAAAGTGAGTTAGTTTAATGTCTACATGTTTTATCTTTCATCTATACTTTTGGCACCTTTAGTTCATTCACCTTTAACCCCAGAAGGGAAATATTTACCATCCCTCAGCAGCTGTTCAGTCCTCGAGGAGGAAGAGGAGAGTCTTGTTTCTCTTCCTATTGGCCTGTTCTCCCTTATTCTGGCCATAGCTATTCCATCGTCCTTGCATTCTAGCTTGCCTGACACCTGGATGCACTGATTTGTACCTTGGAATGAGAATAAGAGCTTCTGAGTTCAACTCTTGTCAATTCATTTCTCAATGTATAAGAGTTCTGAATCCCAGTACATGGCCCAAGGCTCAGAGTCCAGAGGCTGGGATTCCACCTTTGACTCCACCAGTCATCATATAAACTACATCAAGTTGGACCTCACTTTCCCCCTCTGTAAAATGAGAGAACTGATCTGTAACAGAGATCCTGAATTCAAATGTCTTTAGATATACACAGGTAAAGGAAAGCAGAAACTGCTAAGCAGAGAAACTGTCTACTCTAAGGCAGCTGGACATGACAGGGGTTTAAAACTGAGAAGACATGCCCTGCCTAAAGACATTTGCTGGCTCAGCTAAATCTATCTGAAAGCTCCTTGGCTGAAGACTAACTTTGGCTGACAATTTGTGAATGTGATACCTTGAGTCCCAACATTCTGTAAACCCTAAGACTCCCATGTTATAAGTGCTTTCTCCTGGATGATTTTCCCTTAAATAATATTTAAAATAGAATATTTGATATAATGTGATGGGAGATCGGATATAATTTTATAAATCATACTAGCCAGCCCTTTGCTCACAGATGGAGATAACGCCTTAGCATGGAGCTGATTTATTAGTATGGAGCAATCACTAGAATAGGACCAGATATATAAACACATTGCAGAAAGGGTATAACAAAACTTTTGTGGCCTGAGAAAAGACACATTCTCAAAACACTGTTTGCTTATACAGAGTGGAATTTGGAGAAGGCTGGATAAAATGTGCAACGATGACAGTGACTTCAAGGAAGATGAATATCAGCATCTCCTATACCTTAATCTTCCCCATTATTAGATGCTCCCTAATGGTTTGGAATGGACTTAGCTGGCCTGGCTAGGAAGACCAAAAGAAGCATAAGAAGTCTTATCCATACACTTTGTCCCAAACATGGGCCCAAAGGTTTTGGAGGAGGACCATATAACACAGTATGCTGAGGTTGTAGCCATATTGACATGGAGGTATGCTTGGTGGACAGTGGCTAAGGAGGTACAAATGAATAAAGATTAGTACTCATAAAAGCCAAACCTCAAGGAATTATATGGTTAGTACAGGGATCTACACCAATGATACCACAAATATTTGTAGGATTGTGTTGAACAGTCTTCAATAGCAACACGTAATGGCAGCAAGCAGCGGTAGCAGTAGTGGATTGGTCTTACTCTCCAGTTCTCTCACTACCTTGCATTTGGAAGGGCAGCTAATCAATCACCATTTAAAACACATAAGTGCAGATATTCTTGGAAAATTCAGAATGGAGAATGTCTCCAGAGAGGGGAAAAAGACTTTGTGATAGTTTAGGAGTGTTGGTTCATAAGCAAAAATTTTAAAACTGAAATATGATGTGCCAGTTATCTATTGCCACAATATTATTGTGTAACAAATAGTCATGGCATTTCAGTAGCATTCAGTAGTAAGCATTCTCACAGATTTATGAACTCACTAGAGTTCCACTGATCTAGGCTGAACTCAGCTATGCCACCTTGCTTCTCACTGAAAATTTCTGGGTCACACCTCCTTGAGACATGGAAATAAAAACCAAAATAAACAAATGGGACCTAATGAAACTTAAAAGCTTTTGCACAGCAAAGGAAACCATAAATAAGATGAAAATACAACCCTCAGAATGGAAGAAAATATTTGCAAACGAAGCAACTGACAAAGGATTAACCTCTAAAATTTACAAGCAGCTCATGCAGCTCAATAACAAAAAAACAAACAACCCAATCCAAAAATGGGCAGAAGACCTAAACAGACATTTCTCCAAAGAAGATATACAGATTGCCAACAAACAAATGAAAGGATGCTCAACATCACTACTCATTAGAGAAACGCAAATCAAAACCACAATGAGATATCACCTTACACCAGTCAGAATGGCCATCATCAAAAAATTTACAAACAATAAATGCTGGAGAGGGTGTGGAGAAAAGGGAACCCTCTTGCACTGTTGGTGGGAATGTAAATTGGTACAGCCAATGTATGGAGCTTCCTTAAAAAACTAAAATTAGAACTACCATATGACCCAGCAATCCCACTACTGGGCATATACCCAGAGAAAACCATAATTCAAAAAGAGTCATGTACCACGATGTTCATTGCAGCTCTGTTTACAATAACCAGGTCATGGAAGCAATCTAAGTGTCCACCAACAGATGAATGGATAAAGAAGATGTGACACATATACACAATGGAATATTACTCAGCCATATAAAGAAACAAAATTGAGTTATTTGTAGTTAGGTGGATGGACCTAGAGTCTGTCATACAGAGTGAAGTAAGTCAGAAAGAGAAAAACAAATACCGTATGCTAACACATATATGTGGAGTCTAAAAAAAAAAGAAAAAGAAGTTTCTGAAGAACCTAGGCGAAGGACAGGAATAAAGTTGAAGACGTAGAGAATGGACTTGAGGACACGGGGAGGGGGAAGGGTAAGCTGGGACGAAGTGAGAGAGTGGCATGGACATATATACACTACCAAATGTAAAATAGATAGCTAGTGGGAAGCAGCCACATAGCACAGGGAGATCAGCTTGGTGCTTTGTGTCCAACTAGAGGGGTGGGATAGGGAGGGTGGGAGGGAGACGCAAGAGGGAGGAGATATAGGGATATATGTATATGTATAGCTGATTCACTTTGTTATATGGCAGAAACTAACACACCATTGTAAAGCAATTATACTCCAATAAAGATGTTAAAAAATAAATATTCAATGAAAAAAAAATTTCTGGGTCAGCTGCAGTAGCTTTCTTCTACATGTCTCTCATCCTTCTTGGACTGTCAGGATAGCTGAGGCATGTTCTTCCAATGGTGTGGTAGAGGGGCCAGAGAGAATATTCAAATGCACAAGTACATTTTAAGCCCTTGTGTCATGTTTTCTAACATCCCATTAGCCAAAGAAGTTACATGGCTGAGCTCAAAGTGAAGGGGCATGAAAGTATATCTTTCCAATAGAGGAACGAAAAGTTATATGGCAAAGGCATGAAGAATCAAGGCCAATAATTGAATCTACAACAGATGTGAACATATTTTGTATCCTGAATTGAGGAAAAGGGTTTATCAGATAATTAAAGATTTGGATGAGCTTCAAGGATTTATATGTTGCTTGTAAAATAAAACACATTGCTTTTTGCTATAGTGATATGAGGTTGACAAATGTATAAAAGATCCTATATGAGATGTGTGTTTATGTACATATACACACACACATGCTTATATCAATTGTAAGTCGAATTCTATGGCAGATACTCTAACTGATCATCAAAGATCCATGCTTTTCCTTTCTTTTAAAAAATAAATTTATTTATTTATTTTTGGCTGCATTGGGTCTTCGTTGCTGTGTGTGGGCTTTCTCTAGTTGCGGCGAGCGGGGGCTACTCTTCGTTGTGGCGCGCGGGCTTCTCATTGTGGTGGCTTCTCCTGTTGCAGAGCACGGGCTCTAGGCGCACAGGCTTCAGTAGTTGTGGCACGTGGGCTCAGGAGTTGTGGCTGGCGGGCTGTAGAGCGCTGTCTCAGTAGTTGTGCCGCATGGGCTTAGGTGCTCTGCCACATGTGGGATCTTCCCAGACTAGGGCTCGAACCCGTGTTCCCTGCATTGGAAGGTGGATTCTTAACCACAGCGCCAGCAGGGAAGCCCCATGCTTTTCATTTAATTTAGAATTGTTGCTAAGAGGTGGATGCACACCCAGGAACTAGATTTTTTCTAGTCTTCCTTACTTCTAGGTGGTGCCAAGTGACTAGCTCTTGTCAATGAAAGGGAATAGAAGAGGGATAATCAAAAGCACAAGTACATTTGCTCAGGCCAGGTTAATTGAGAAGTGGAGGTCCCTTTTCCCCATCTTCCCAGTGAATGCAGAAGATTCTGAGCCTCTGTCTGACAACTTAGTCTCCAGATGAAACAACTGTAGGTCTTTGAATCTTGTGGAAGACTACCTGCCCACCAGGAACACTGACATACCGTTAACAAGATGAAAAAAAGAGCCTCCACTTGTATTTGTGTTATAGCACTAAATTGGGGCAAGAATTTCTTACACCAACTAAAAAAGTCATATGGAGAAGATATGGAAGAGCCTATTCTCACTGTAAAGAATTTATAGAGAAGAATAAAATAATCAAAGAAAACATTTACTGTGCAGCTACCATGTGCATGGCTCACAGCTAATATATTAAACAGTTAAATGTTTCAGACCTGTGGTGTGGTCTAATGGGTTACAAGAGTGTAGTAGAAAGAGAAGCTGATTCTTCCTTCATCTGCTACACTGAGCTGTGCCAATGGTAGATGAATGAGTAGTAGTAAAAATCTTTGATTTTGACATGGTGAGACATACATGAAACCTGTAGAGCCATGTTATACAAGTCAGTAACAGAATAAGTTTAGGACCCTTTACAACAGAATAGAATACAATAGACTAGAATGTGTGAATGAATTTAAACAAAGAAGGTGCCCAATTATCTCAGAGGCAGTTCAAATGTAACATATATCAATATTATAAAAGTTAAGTAGTTAGGAGGGTTGGGCCACCAGAATCCTGAGACATTGTCTTAGGAAACTCACACTTATTTGAGATACCTTAACCCTAGACAACAGATAGGCGTGACCATATTGAAGGGGGAAGGTTGTGGGTTATTGGGCTGTTGAGGAAAGTGTTAGGAGTGGAGCAGATATTTGCAAAAGAGGAGTGGTAGTGTAAAAAATTGGTATAAGTGGTGGTGTTGATAGATATGCTAGGAAGGAACTGTGCTAAAACTACATGTATAGCAAGATAAGAGCTAAAGTATTCTTTTTGTACTTATCTTTCTTTCCCACACTTTTCTGACTTGTCCAAAAGTACGCTTCAAGGAGAATTTGCATTTTTATAGGAGGAATGCAAAAAGAAAATGAGCAATCTTTTCTTATTTTTCGTACCCAAAATAGACAAAGGCAAGCACTAAGTGAAGTGGATGGACCCTACAAATATATGAATGATGTGTGTGTGTGTATATATATATATAATGTGTACACGGGCAGGATCAGGGAAGGTCTCTCTCAGGCTGAGACTTTGGACGCAAACAGGAGAGTACTCGGTGTGTTACTTCATATAAATATTTTTCCAAGAACACAGCGTAAGAAGTATCTGTTTATTCTATTGGTAGCAACTTCAAGCTGAGACTGCCAGAGAGAGAGCTGGGGATTATCTTCTGTTTTCAGCCAAATAAACAGCTATTCCAGGCATTCTGATGTTAACCATTGCTTGTATGCTCTTTCTCTCTAGAAGAAAACCAGACAATTTGTAAATTAATGAAATGTGTCCCCACTAAAGCCGACCCAGAGGTTTGCTTGTCCTGAGTTCCCAGGACTCAGGTGGTCTTGTCATTTTGCTTTACAAATAAGAAGTCAGCCAACTTCATAGAGAGGGATGACATCATTCTAAAAACAATGTAATGGAGGGCGTTCTCATTTCTCCTGGTCATGCCTTTGGCTTTGGAAACTCTTTTGGACCCTTCAACAGAATGAGATTAACTGTGTCAGAGAGGTCCTCTTATCTAGTAGAAGTTTGAATTTTAAAGCAAATAGCCCAATCCATTTTGTAAGAATTCGGAGAGGTTTCCTTGGAAGATAAAGCAAGTTCACTGAAATAGAATATGTGATATCCCTTGCTAGGAGAATTTTCCCTTACGCATAATTGGCATAGACAATATAGTCCCTTAACACATATGTAACTTAGATAGATAGAATAGGGAGTAGCAGTAACCGGCTCCACTATTTTTCTTCATTCCTTCTATTAGTTTCCTATGGTCATTGTAGCTTATTGACACTAACTTAGTGGCTTAAAACACATACATTTATTATTTTACATTCTGAAGGTCAGAAGTCCTAAATGGGTCTCAGTCCTATTTACAAAAGCAGCCTGGATTTGGCCTGTGGGCCATAGTTTGCTAATCTGATATACTGATAAACTGGTGACCATGTCATAATCATCCTTGTGTTCCTTGAGCAAAAAATAATGTGCACACATTGGAGACTCAATAAATGTTATTTTGTTTAAACGATTTAAGATCTCTCCTCTAGAATATACCTGTAGTTTGGTACAGCATCTCTGGGCAGGCAGTTTCGCAATTGCTCTTAAAATTGGAACAAGCAGTTGACTTCTAGGAACTTGTGGTCCAGCTGTATCCTGTTGATTCTTCTAAGAAATGCAAACAAAGGTTTTCATTGCACTATTGTTGTAATAGCACAAAGTTGGAGATCACCTTCATTTCTTTCAAAAAAAGATTTCTTAAAACATTTCTTACTGCTTTAATCAAGATGTTAAGAGAGTGTATGTATTACATCTTTTGGGGGGATTAAAAAGGATATGTGTATATATTTCTATGAACATTAAAATTATTGTAAAGCTGTCCAATAAATGGTTAATACTTATTCTTTTTGGGTTTTGACTGGTGATCAGGAGTAAGGAATACTTTTACTTTTCAGTTTATTTTTTACTTTCTCTCCTATGTCCATGTATCATTTACAATGTAAAAAAAAAAAAAAAAAGAGAAATTTCCTTATGGCAGACTTCTGTACCACAAACTTATCTCTACTGGTTCATATGACCTTAAAATATTCGTATTCTCAGTTTCAATAAGTCTATAACTAAGACTACTCTTAACTGTTAAAGACAATATGAAAATGCATACTAATATATTCATTACAAATTATGACAATTAAAAATTGATAAAAACTTTATTGTGTGGGAATAGCAGAATGGTAAATAACTATAAACCCACCTAATGAGAACATTATAATATTTAAAATTACACAGTGAAAAGCTTATAATATAGGAAATAGCTGTTGTTGAAAAAAATACACAAAATTATATATACAGTATCATGACAACCATATTAAGGTAAGATATACCCAGAAAAAGGACTACAGAAATATATAACAATATATTTAATGTTTTTTTTGAGGCATAAAAGCAGAGATGCCTTTATTCAGAAATGTATAATGTTGTGATACGTTTCTTCTTACCCCTTTCACTTTGCTCCTTGTTTCTCTAATGAATCGTCTATCTCTAGCACGAGTTACACAAGTTGCCAGGTGCAGGTCAATGGCTATATTTATGATAAGTGAGAGAGGAAACATTACATTTTATCTCATTAATCCATGGTGATAACGAAACAGGGCATTTTAGGTTGAAAGAAAAGAGTGTCATTGTGTTATACTAATGAGTAGCATGTTTAAAAAAAAAAAGAAGAAAATCTCACAGTCATTTCCTTTCATTTCCTACAACACCCATTCTTTCATGGAGTTTGTAAAACTGGGCCTGTTTCACTCTCTTCCTCCAAAGTGCATTTAAGACTTCCCAACTGCAAGGGAAGTAGTAACTTGTTTTTCAAGTATGAGATTCAAGAGGTAGATATCCTAGACCATTTGTAGCCCAAACCTGGCTCACTGTTTGTTTTTGTAAATAAAGTTTTATTGGGTCAGTGTCTGCTTATTTGTTTACATATTGTCCATGGCTTATTTTGTGCTATAATGGCAGAGGTTAGTAGCTATAAGATAGATTGCATGGAAAACAAAACCAAAAATATTTACCATTTGCCCTTTACAGAAAGGGCTTTTCCAACCCCTGTTCTAGAGATTTGGGCACAGAGGAGGTGGTAAATATTGTAGATTTATTAAAAATTAAATTCAATAATATATTGGAACAGAGGGACCTTGAATTCTTCTTTGCTATATATGATACTTCCCCTCTCTTTTGTTTTGTTAGGTCTCAGCCAGATATTATAAAATATTTAGAGTTCAAATCAAAGTCAATCTTATATAGTAGTAATGAGAGATGCAAATGGAATCCACTGCTAAAGGCAATTTTTTTAATGGTAAAATAATGACTCATAAAATGAAGATGGTCACAGATTTTAATTAACTCATTAATTAACAAGATTTTGCAACAGTTCAAAGATGAATGCAAAGAACAAATATATAAACATCAGGAATACTGAAAAAAATTACAAATAGTTGCAAAACTGGTAAAATTGTTCACTATACATGGGCGATAATCAGTTGCATTCCACTGGACATAATTTCCATTTTGATGGATAAGAACCTTTTGCCTTATTATCATTTCTCTAAAATTTATAGGATTATGAAATAGCTTGAAGGCAATGAAAGATTGAAATAATCTGAAAGCTGATTCAGACAGTATACTTAGTAATCTTTTCGATTCATTTCAAAGTTTTTCACAGTTTTTCCCCTTTAACATAAAACTGAATATAAAATGCAACACTCAGCCTGATTACATAAATGCGATGTCTTTCTTCAGGTATATATGTTAAAAGTAGATAAAGCTTCTGACTGTCACACACTTGAGTAGTGGGGACTTAGCTTGAGCCTGCCTTGTGAACCCTACTAAGGATCAGAGGTGAATAGGTAGGAGGCAGCCTTACCAAAAATCTTATATTTGTGAACAAGTGAGAGCTTTCTTGGGAATTAACTCATCCTAAGTAAAGACTAAGCTAAGCACAACTTTGTAACAGAGAGGTAGGCACTGAAGAGGAGAGGTGATTCTGATTACGGGGGAAGTGTCTGTTTCTCTAATTTATCTCCTGGACACTCTCCCCACTTCAATTTTTCACATCAGGGTTCTGGTAAATTGGTAGCTGGGGAGGTAAAAAAAATAAAGGGAAGAAAATGTCATTAAATATAGGAGAATAGTTTGAATAGGCCATCAGATGCTAATATCCATAACAGGAGCATCTACTAAGTTGTCTAATATTCCATAGGGGGGAAATTGTATGTTGAAAATGTGGAAGAATGTGGAATATGATAGTATGCAAATTCAAGCAACCCAAATTGTAAAACACATGCTATGGTTTAGGTTGGTCTATGCTAATATGAAAATTGCAAATTTACATATTTCTCAAATTCATTCACTTCTTTCCATTTTCATTGTAATTATCCTAGAACAAACCACTATCTTCTCCCACTGGGACTAGGAAGAAAGCCTCCTCAGAGTAAAAGGAACAAATCATAAACTTAAAACTGCAGAAAACCTTTAGTGGCTTCCCATGGACTTTCAAATAAAGTCTTCACATGCCCTAGAAGACTGCACTCCATCTTGTCCATACTTGCCTCTCTATTTTTAGTACATCCACTTTCTCTCTTCCTTAATCCACTGTCTGTCTCTCCATCTCTCAGTAAATGGAATCTGCCTTCCTTTCTCCTCTCCCTGGATAGCTAGTTTCTCTGTTTAAAAATGAGTAGGAGATAGTCAACAAAAAGAAGGGGAAATAATGTACTAAAGTAAACTCCTACACCCAAGCTAGATGACGTGGTCCTGTGAAACTATACCATTCTTCTGCAGTTTGGCATTCTATTTCTTAAATATTTTTAATAATTCATTTTGCAATTTCTGTTTCTCTATCTAGACTTTAAGTGTGTAAATGCAGGAATGCATGGAATTTAATAGGAAGGAATCAAGTGCAGTATACATTGATAAAAATCAAAAGAAGACGGATTGGAAGAATCAACATTGTGAAAATGACTCTACTACCCAAAGCAATCTACAGATTCAGTGCAATCCCTATCAAACTACCAATGGCATTTTTCACACAACTAGAACAAAAAATTTCACAATTTGTATGGAAACACAAAAGACCCCAAATAGCCAAAGCAATCTTGAGAACAAAAAATGGAGCTGGAGGAATCAGGCTCCCTGACTTCAGACTATATTACAAAGCTACAGTAATCAAGACAGTATGGTACTGCCACAAAAACAGAAATATAGATCAATGGAACAGGATAGAAAGCCCAGAGATAAGCCCACACACATATGGTCACCTTATCTTTGATAAAGGAGGCAAGAATATACAGTGGAGAAAAGACAGCCTCTTCAATAAGTGGTGCTGGGAAAACTGGACAGCTACATGTAAAAGTATGAAACTGGAACACTCCCTAACACCATATACAAAAATAAACTCAAAATGGATTAAAGACCTAAATGTAAGGCCAGACACTATCAAACTCTTAGAGGAAAACATAGGCAGAACACCGTATGACATAAATCACAGCAAGATTCTTTTTGACCCACCTCCTAGAGAAATGGAAATAAACACAAAAATAAACAAATGGAACCTAATGAAACTTCAAAGCTTTTGCACAGCAAAGGAAACCATAAACAAGACCAAATGACAACTCTCAGAATGGGAGAAAATATTTGCAAATGAAGCAACTGACAAAGGATTAATCTCCAAACTTTACAAGCATCTCATGCAGCTCAATAACAAAAAAACAAACAACCCAATCCAAAAGAGGGCAGAAGACCTAAGTGGACATTTCTCCAAAGAGGATATACAGATTGCCAATGGACACATGAGAGAATGCTCAACATCATTAATCATTAGAGAAATGCAAATCAAAACTACAATGAGATATCATCTCACACTGGTCAGAATGGCCATCATCAAAAAATCTAGGAACAATAAATGCTGGAGAGGGTGTGGAGGATAGGGAACCCTCTTGCACTGTTGGTGGGAATGTAAATTGATACAGCCACTATGGAGAACAGTATGGAGGTTCCTTAAAAAACTACAGATGGAACTACCATATGACCCAGCAGTCCCACTACTGGGCATACACCCTGAGAAAACCATAATTCAAAAAGAGTCATGTACCAAAATGTTCATTACAGTTCTATTTACAATAGCCAGGACATGGAAGCAACCTAAGTGTCCATCAACAGATGAATGGATTAAGAAGATGTGGCACATATATACAATGGAATATTACTCAGCCATAAAAAGAAATGAAATTGAATTATTTGTAGTTAGGTGGATGGACCTAGAGTCTGTCATACAGAGTGAAGTAATTCAGAAAGAGAAGAACAAATATCGTATGCTAACACATATATAAGGAATCTAAGAAAAAAAAAAAGGTCATGAAGAACCTAGGGGTAAGATGGGAATAAAGACACAGACCTACTAGAGAATGGACTTGAGGATATGGGGAGGGGGAAGGGTAAGCTGTGACAAAGTGAGAGAGTGGCATGGACATATATACACTGCCAAACGTAAAATAGATAGCTAGTGGGAAGCAGCCGCATAGCACATGGAGATCAGCTCGGTGGTTTGTGACCACCTAGAGGGGTGGGATAGGGAGGGTGGGAGGGAGGGAAACGCAAGAGAGAAGAGATATGGGGATATATGTATATGTATAGCTGATTCACTTTGTTATATGGCAGAAACTAACACACCATTGTAAAGCAATTATACTCCAATAAAGATGTTAGGGCTTCCCTGGTGGCGCAGTGGTTGAGAATCTGCCTGCTAATGCAGGGGACACGGGTTCGAGCCCTAGTCTGGGAAGATCCCACATGCCGCGGAGCAACTAGGCCCGTGATCCACAACTACTGAGCCTGCGCGTCTGGAGCCTGTGCTCCGCAACAAGAGAGGCTGAGATAGTGAGAGGCCCGTGCACTGCGATGAAGAGTGGTCCCCGCTTGCCACAGCTAGAGAAAGCCCTCGCACAGAAATGAAGACCCAACACAGCCATAAATAAGTAAATAAATAAATTTTTAAAAAGCCAAGCATTTGAAGCCTTTAAAAAAGAAAAAGATGTTAAAAAAAATTAAAAGGAGAATTTGAGCACTATCTTTTTGAGGTATCCTCCACTGTCATATATATAATTATACTCATATCCAATCATTCTCTGTGTGACAATATTCTGCTTACTTTTACTTATGTTAGGTGTAGTTTCCCTGCATTGGGTTATATGAAAACTCCTTGAATCACAAGGAGTGGTGGATGGTCTATAATGACAGAGTCTATTTCTTCATTTTTTCAGTACTGATATACAAAAAGTTTAGATCTTCTGGGATCTGAGTGATGCTGAATCCTTTCTAGTTTCCTGGACTTTGCCATAGAAGCAAATGTAGTCTCTGGAACGAAAGCCTTCAATACTTATAAGTGGGTATAGAGTCTGAGACTTTGAGAGGAGACTCACTGGCCGGGTCAGGAGATGTCCTTTTGTAAATTCTAGGCAGGTAGAGCTGTGAATGCCACGTGACAGCCTAGAGATTCCTCTGGACTTGGAATTAGGCAATCCTGCTTCAGAAGAGCTTGAGACCAGGGAGTGAGTGACCTTTGGATGGCCCCAGTTCAGGGACCAAGGACTCACAGGCATGATTTCTGCCAGTAGCAGGAAATCTGTTGGGACACTCTTGGTACAGCTGTGCCCTATACTCACCCATTTCTGAAAAAGAAATATTATGTCATCCAATCCTAAAATTGCAAACTGGCAGCATATGGGCAAGGATTGGGCTTCCAGATGTATTTTGTTCATCTTGTACAGTATTTTAAGAATTGTTCAGTCTCATATAGAAGAACACAGAGGGCTACTCTTTCTTGGAAAATTAGATGAGGCCACATTGTCACAGGCAGCAGTGGGACAGTGGTGGAGAGTAGCTGCCTCCCTCATGCAGGGGCCTCAGTCCCTGTTGGAATACATGGAACCCACCCAGTTCTTTTATAGGCAATTATTTTGTGACCCGTTTTCTAATCCAAGCGTCTCATTTCACAATGAAAAAAAAAAAAAAAACATCTCTTTCTGGGGATAGTTTTGGGGAAGGAGAAGTGGAGTGAGATGAACTGGCCACAGTAACACAGTGCAGATTTGGGGCTGGAGTCCCAGCCCATTTCTCTCTCTACCATAGCATAGCATACTATGGGTATCTCCATTAGGGCTCTGATGTATTAGCGGGTAGAATACAGGATGCTCCCACTCAAATTTATCTCACCAGAGAGGTACCTTTCCTAAAGTCACACTGCTTATAAATGTATAAGGGTGACTGGTGTTGGAATTATTTCTACATCCCGCATAGTACCTAACAGTGCAAATAAATAGTACTTAGGAATGTAGCTGAATTAGATTGAATAGTGTTAAAAAATCATAATTAGGAATTGAATTAAGTTAGACTGAATACCCTGTGTAAAGTTTGTCTTATCAGGAAATTTTCTTCCTGCTCCTCCTTTTCATTTGGTTACATTGGATCCAGTCAAACACATTAACCAGATGAGCAGGGTTATACATTGTTTTCACAGGAAATCCTCCCTTCCTCCTTCAGTTTACCTAAAAGGATGAGAAGTGGGGAGGGGGGGTTGCCAGTGTATACATACACATGCCGATGTATATATTTATCCACCACACATATCCATACACACATATGTCTCTAAAACAATATGTGCTCACTGCAGCATCTGGCTTTCTGTGAAGTCTTGACCTATGCTCCCTCACAGCTGTGTTGGCTCAGAGTTTAGAGTAACGCTTACAAGACTCCCTGAAGAACATATGTTTCTAAGCAATCCCCTAGTTCTCTATCCTTTTTTTGGCAGAGGGAGTCATAAAAGGTTACTCCCTAGGACCTTGTACTGGTAGCCCTGCTTCCCGGAAGAATTTCTTATGGTTCAAAAATCATCCCCAAAAGACTGAGTGTGAGAAAGCATGCTCTGTAATCTCCCTATTTCACCTTCCCTCCCCAGCTTGTGCACAGAAGAGTTGGTAATGTTTTACTTTATAGCTGCTTATGCTCTTCTGTTTGACTGCTTTGTCCGGAAAAAGGAATTGGCAACTTTGGACAAGAGTGAGTTTCTTAGCCTCATTATTTCAAAGTAGCAGATAAAAGACTTCAGTGGCAATCCAAGACACTGGTTCATCTTCAGCACCTTGGCTGCCACTTCCACAAGTGCTGTCTTTATAGACCTGGGTCTAGCTTGGTGGGTTTCGGGAGGTCCACCTTCGTTGAAAATGGTCTGCCAGCGTTACTTGACATACCTTCTCTGCACCTCAGGTGGGAATCAAACGCCATGAAAGAACAGATGCTCCAGTTCCTGCTCTGATTTTGTTTGGGGGGAAAATCATGTATTTGATGTTATAAATGGCTACATGGTAATATAATTTTAACAAATTAAAAATATATTTAAGACAGTGTGCTTAGGAAGGCACAACTGGGCCTCCCAGGTTTTATAAGCTAGGTGATGTCTTAACATTACTTGAGACATTTGGATTCCACCAGCTGAGAGCTATGTAATGACTGCAGGGGAAGGGAAGGAAACTCATCAGTCCTATATTCACAGCTTGTTGGATTTCGCACGTTTAATCCACCTCTTTTCTCCACTCTCCAACATCTTCTCTAGTCTTTCCTAGCCCAGTAAAACACTCGGAGTGTTCCTTAATTTCTCTTTCTCTTAGAAACTACATTCATTTAAAAAAAAATCCAGTTGGCTTTATCTGCAAAATATAAACAGACTCCAGTAACTTCTTATCAATGCTTTCACTTCTATCTGCCTTTTATCACAGCTCTGGAGAAAGAATTAAAAAGAAATGAGGCATCACATTTAGCGTGGACTTTTTGCAGTCAGCATCCTAACTGATCTTGCTTCCAAGTCACCCTCAAAACCTACTCTTCAAACAGTAGCTAGAGGAATCTTTTTAAAAGAGAAGGCAGATCATGCTCTTCTCTATTCACAATCCTCCAGTGACTTTTTTATGTCGTTCAGTGCAAAATCCCAAGTCTAAGTTATGGCTTCCAATCCTGCAGGTTACTGAGTCCCCATTTCTTCTTTCACCTCACCTCCTGGGTGTCAGAATGACTGCCTTCCTCTTTGACTAAATTTAGGTCACTATTAAAATACCACCTCGTGGGCTTCCCTCGTGGCACGGTGGTTGAGAGTCCGCCTGCCAATGCAGGGGATGCGGGTTCGTGGCCCGGTCCAGGAAGATCCCACATGCTACGGAATGGCTGGGCCCGTGAGCCATGGCCGCTGAGCCTGCGCGTCCGGAGCCTGTGCTCTGCAACGGGAGAGGCCACAACAGTGAGAGGCCCGTGTAACGCAAAAAAAAAAAAAAAAAAAATACCACCTCGTCAGAGAGACATTTTGTGACACACTGATGTACACCCTGCCCCTGCTCTCCATTCCCCCAGCCTGCCTTTTTTTCCCCATAGCATATAAGACCATCTGTCATATTATATATTCACTTGCCTACTTAATCTTTTTTATGCTCTCACCAGAAAACACCTTTTATGAGAAGAGGGACTCTTTCATTCACTGCTTTACACCCAGTTTTTCATACACTGACAGGTTCATAGTAAGTGGTGAGTTAATATGTATGGAATGGATGAATGAGTTGGATTGGCTGGGTTGGGGAAGGGAGACTCACAGAGCCAATGGCAGAGCTGCCAGGAGAATATGCAGGATGCTTCTTAGCCCAGGTCTGGAGAATAAGGAAGGTGTCTACAGGGCTGAAATTTAGACCTGGAGAGGTCAAAGCTGGTAAAGTAGGACCAAATTAAGTTACCAATCTAAGGACCGTAAGATAGTAGCCAGAAAGAGTATAGAGTAAAATTGGCCTGATGCTGAGGTGATTTTCACTGAGCAGTTACTATAAACGTGTATTAGTTTCTTAGATCTGCCATAGCAAATTACCACAAGCTTGGTGGTTTAAAACAACAATAAAAAATGTATTCTTTCATTTCTGGAGGATAGAAGTCTAAAATCATAGTATTGATAGGGCAGTGCTCCCTGTGAAGGCTCCAGGGAAGAATCCTTTACCTTTTCCAGCTTCTACAGGTGTGGCTTTACCTATAGCAGCAGAATTCCAATTTCCATCTTTGTCTTTGCATGGCCTTCTTCCCTTGGTCTCCATGTGTTTTCTCTTCTTCTTATAAGGATACCAGTCATTGGATTTAGAGCCCATTCTATTCTAGTATGACCTCATTTTGACTTAATTATATCTGCACAGACCCTATTTCCAAATAAGGTCGCATTCTGAGGTTGCAGATGGATGTGAGCTTTGGGGGGGACACTATTCAAGTCACTCTAATGCTCAAACCCTTTATATGGTTTATATCCTCACAACAACTCTTTGATGATGAAATAAAATTCATATTTTAAGGCAAGACAAGAAATATTTAAACATAAAATTTTTCTCGGCCCATTTAGGCTTCCCCCCTCCCCTCTAGTGTGCATCGTGCATCTGTATTATGCATTAACCAGAACTCCCCAGTGGCAGAAATACCTGCTCAACTATAAAGATCAGTTTTTCTTCTTCTGACACCAGCCACGTAACTCCTTTCCCAGTCCTGTAAGGGGTCACAATGACCCACCACTTGCCTTGTATGTGCAGACATCCTTGGTGAACTTTATGTAAAATGCCAATATATCATTTTCCTTAAAGATAGCGAACGGTGCAGGACAGACTGAGTTAGCTGACCTGCGAGACACTGGCTGCGCCTGATGGAAGTTCTTAGCTTAAATACTTACTTATGACCTTATTAATGTTACTATATTACTTGTATTCTGCCTTTTACAAGATTATTTTTACAAGATTATTGTTTTTTGCATTACCAAATGTGTGACTGAGACTATGATAAAAATAATGATAATCAAGCAACTTGAAATGATTGACCAAATACATAATTTTATAAGATCAGTGATTGTAATAGTGTAACTCTAGATATGGGAAGAAGCAACTAGAGGGATCCATGTCCTGGACCATAACAGACTAGTAAGACAGGAGTTCCAGAGGTTTTGGCTACTGTTAACAGGACCTAGTCCAGTAATAGCACATTGAGTGGCCTATCAATGAAATCCTCGCCTGACCTGGGAATGAGTATTCCTAATGCCATGGGACAAACTGGTCATGAAACACCTCCTAGAACTTGGTCAACCTTAAGACCGAAAGGGAGGGAGTTCTAAAATAAAGAATATTGCCCACGATCCAGTTCTACAAGAATCAAGTCATTAGTCACTGCAGTCACTGAGCTACAATACACCCTGAAAGAAATTCAGAGCAAAGATCGGGTTGAGGCACTTTGTACTCTAGGAAAACTGGCAAAACTGGCCCTCAGATATTTTCAGGAGAAAATTTTGTGAACCCAGTTTCCTCCATCTTCCCATACTTCGAAAAGCTCTAAAACCACTAAGATATCTATTCCTCTCGAATAGAGAAAGTTGCCCTCTACCAAGATGTGTGTTGATTGCATGTACCTCTTCTCCAAAGTCATATATTGTATATATACTTACTTCCCCCCTTACCTGTAGAGCTTTCTGAAAGACCGCCTCCTGGGTTATAATCCTCAGCTTGGCTCAAATAAAATTTTCCATTTCTTTCTTAGATTGACTATTGATTAAATTTTTGGTGACCTTGAGATAGATACTATTATGGACAACATTTTACAGACACAGAAACTAAGACCCAGAGAACTTCGGTAATTTGCTTAAGGCCATATAGCTAGAAAATGGATTCAGATCTAAATATATCTGACTCCACAACCCATCTAGTTTGATCCTTTGACTATACCATGTTGACTCCAGTCCTTACCACAATAATATGTTCAGAATATATTTGATGGTTAGGAAAGTTCTTATTTTAATAACCATGTATTTAAAACCACGGAACTGTGCCACTTTGCAAATACAACCAACACTTGTAACCGCTCATAGCACTTTTACAAGTCACTGGACAAAAGTCCACATGTCACGAAGATGGGAGAGACCGAATCTGAGGGTTCTCTAGGCCTGAGATCACTGTACAGGGAAGTTCTCACTAGGGGTCTAGAAGAGAGGAGGAAAGTTTAGACAAGTCTGAGGAACCACTGCAAAGATGATCTTCACCTTGGACAGACTGTGAAACCGAAGGCAATTGTCAAATGAGCTAGGACCACCTCGGGATCTGCTTTAGGCTAGATCGCGCTCAAAAGGAAACACAAATCATCACAGCACAGCAACTGGCTTATATCTGCTCAGGATGACGTATTCACTGTGTATGAGTTTACTTGTAGTAAGAAGACAAAATAAAATATACCGTATCATGGTTTTTTCCCTGACCTTTATAAATAATGTGCACTGCAACTACAAGGAAAATTTTTCATGATTTCCCCTGTGAAATACTCTGCAACTATCTAGCCTGGGAATATATTTACTTCTGTGATCTAAATTCTCTCCCTGGTTTGCATTAGCTTTTACCAAACCTCTGGCCTAGAATTTATCATTGGTCGAAAGCCAGCTGGTCAACAAGAACATTTAAGAGTTGGTCCTTGTTTTGTTTCCCCTTTCTAGGAATTTAAACACAAATGAGACATTTCAATGTTCTGAGATGGCATCTGTTTCTTTCTGCAGCTTCTCTCTCCTCCACTCCTTTTAGCTCTTCTCCCCTTACCCTGCTTCCCTCTCCTCCTCTTGTTTCCTTTCTCTTTCCTCATCCTTCTTTTTCTCTCTTCTGCCTCTTCCTCTCATCCCTGCCACTACCATCTCTCTTTATCTCTCTCCCCTCTCTCTCCAGCCTTTCTTAATCATTTTGATGTTTGTCAGATGCCTGTGGCCTTATTAAGCCAGGCAATTAGTTTTTTTGGTCTAATGTCTTGAAAAATAATTTCCACCAACTCACTAGCTTCCAGTGTGCGTTGGTGCCAAGAACATCCAGAGTGTTTACTCTGCTGAGAAAATTAATTGTGACTTTCAGGCACAAACCCTCTCAACTTCCCTCCCAACTCCTCTGGACTTTTGGATAATCCACACCCAGCCTTTCTTTCCTCGCTGGTATTTCAGAGATGTTCATCTCTTTCTTGCTTCCTCAGTTACCCCCTCTATAAAGTTTTTTTTTTTTTCCCTTCTCTGCCTAGAAACGTTCTAAATATCTCTTACCTTAAAAATCTCTCCCTACCTTTCCTTTCCTTCACTACCATAATTATTGAATTAGTAGACTTGACTCTCTGTCCTCTCTTTCTCACTTCTCTTTTCCCTTTATATGCTAAATACTAATTTCTGCTACCCCTTCTTCAAAACTCACCACTCTTCAAAAATGGCTTTTGGAAGGGTAATCAAGTACCTGTTGTCAATAAATCTGGTAGTCTTTTTTCCTCTCAAAGTAATACCACTTGAATTTTCTGCAGTTTAATGCTTTTATTGACCAATCATGCCAACTTTCTTAAAGGTATTTCATCTCTTAGCTTGTACAACAGACTTTCTCCTGGTTCTTTGAAATCTGTGTGCTTTATAATTCCTCCTCAGGTTCCTATAGCACTTTATTTAATTTTTTCCATTCCCTCAGCTTTCTTTCTTTTTTTTTTTAACACCTTTATTCGAGTATAATTGCTTTACAATGCTGTGTTAGTTTCTGCAATATAACAAAGTGAATCAGCTACACATATACATATATCCCCATATCCCCTCCCTCTTGCATCTCCCTCCCACCCTCCCTACCCCACCCCTCTAGGTGGTCACAAAGCACCGAGCTGATCTCCCTATGCGGCTGCCTAAGCTTTATTTCTGATGATGCCATCCTTGATTGCTTCTCCTCTCCTCTCCTCTCTCCTCCCACTGGTTTGTTTCAAGTGCTTCCAGACCTTCAGTTATCATGTAGATTCATGTTCCCTAAGTACAGATCTGCACCAAAGGCACCTGGAGGGTTTGTGAGTCTGGGGACTTTGGGAAACAGAATTTTCATAGACATAACCTGCCACAGTGGCAATAGATTTGGGTTGTGGTAGGGGAGTGGCAAAATGGAGGAAGGTATGCACTTTTCAGATGTACCTGTGCATTTCTAGACATACCTGATGAGAGGTGGGTAGGGATAGCAGGGAATTTCTAGGTGGCTGTATGTGCTTTGAAGAATGGGGCAAGAAATTTAGGATATTGTTTACAATATGATTTCATAAGGACCTACAGTTTGGTAGAGCTTAGGTAGAATCAGGTCACATTGCTACTTTTATAGATATGCAAATCGAGTGCTCTTGGAGGATTTCAGTGTCAGGGCAGCTCAAAAGCATCTTGGCTGCCACCACAGTGGACAGCTCATAAACTCCTATGAGGAGGGTTGCTGATTTTCCAGCTGGAGCTGCTGCTTCTAGGAAGGTTTGTGACAATGTCAAATCTTGGATTGCAGGGCTTTGTTTCTCAAGACGGGTTGGGGCTTGTCTACCATTGCCAAGAAGAGAACGTGGAGTGGGACTCAAGCCTTCATAGGAAGTCCATTGGAGATGAGTCTGTGCCCGGGTGAGTTCACCTGTGATGGCCCTGCACAGATCTCTGCTGCTGATCTTGTCTTCTTGTCAGTTATTTGTTTTTGTTGGGGTAGTGATTCTTCCTTTGATTCCTAGTTTTTGTTTTATTTTAACTAGACTTTGCTCACTGACACTGTGCTTCTAACATTAACCCCATTCAGACTTGGCATCTTCTATAGTTACCTAAGTAACTGCACTTTATTTTGCTAGTGCCTCAATAAATGGAGATATTCTGCTGAAAAATGTTATTTCAACACAAGACCCAGGACTTTTCAGTGGCCCTAATTAACACCTAGGATATAACACTCCTTATGATCTTATAACTATATTTGAAATTTCTCTAGTTTCTGTGGTTCTCAAACTTTAGGGTACATTACAATGTGTATGGAAAAACACATATTCTTGGGCTCCAACCTTAAAGTTTCTAATTCAGTGGACCTGGGATGGGAAGTGAAAATCTGCATCTCTAGTAATTTTCCAGGTGAAGTTGACGCTGCTGGTTTTGGCATTATGCTAAGGATAACTGCTCTAGTTTATGAAGTCCCTTGGAAAATGTTAGAAACCATTGTTATCTCAGGTAGTAAAGGTTATACAGAGAAAACTTTTAAACAATGTTTTTCTTTCCTTTCTACTTTTTCTTCTCTTTTCTTTATGATTTTTTTTCTTTTCCTTTCCCTCTTTCTCTTTCTCCATTTTTCCCTTCCTTCCACTAAATCCCCACAGAACATTTTCCTTCTGTCCAGCCAGGTACAGAGGAACCAATATCCGTTCATTCCTGGCCTTTAGACCCATCAACAGAAGATTCCTAGAACTCAGATAAATGGTGGGTCCAAGTGAAACTTTTGAGATTTTAGATCCAAGATCAATCAGTTTGATTTTCAAAGTCAAAATTACTGCATAGTCTTTAGGAGGGTTTTTGCTGTTGAGAGCAAATTTACCCTGAGCTTTCGAAACAACGTAATTCAAGGCTGGGAATCTGAACATGCTAAAATTCAAAACAGGATCCTCCAAGTTAAAACACATGCAATGTCAATGAACCATTTCTTGAAAAGTTACCCTTTGGCCTCTTTCTGTTCAGTATAGTAAAGCCTTGATTACTCATATGAAACCCACCAAACTGAGCCATTAATTGCCCAGATTCTTTTTTTCCACAGCATCTAAAGAAGGTCAATCTGAACAAACAAACTAATTTCAGAGATTTATTTAAAAAAAAAAAAATATGGACCTTCGGGCCAGTTCACACTAAACTCAAGTTCTTACATCTTCATATATAATTTTGGGCAACAGAATTCAGAGTTACTAATACTCAGCAACACTGAACTAAAGTTTCAAGCTTTAAAGAAAAAAATTACCTGGATTTGACTCATTATTAAAACAAATAAACAAAAATAAGTGAGAAGTACTGGTGTAGGAGCAACACGGAGCTATGAATAGCATCCTTGGGACTGAACTAGTATACCTTCCCAGGGTCAAGTCCTCCTGCCACGGCCTTGGATATATTGTTGAATCATCTTTTCTGGTTTTGGATTTAATAACATTTATGACAGTATTATGAATGTCAAAAAGTATTGTTGTTGATAACCCTTTGTAAAGTGTAAAACACTGTGGAAATTGTGGTAGACACGGCTCCCAGAAATCTCACCTACTGGTATTTATGCCCTTGTCTAATTGTCTTCTCTTGTGTGTTATCTAGACATAGTGACTTCTTTCTAATAAATAGAATATAGCAAAAGTGATAGGATATCACATTTGAATTAAGTTATAAAAGACTGTGACCTCTCTCTCTCTTTTTCTGCTTTTCTTTCTTTTTCTTGTTTACTTGCTCTGATGAAGCAAGTTGCCATGTTGTGACATACCCTATGAAGAACCCCATGTGGCAAGGGCTGGAAAGCTTCCTCCAGCCACCAGCCAGCAGGGTACTGAGGCCATCTGTCAAACAACCCGTGAGATATTGAATCCTCCCAATAACCACATGAGGGAACTTCAAGGTTGACCTTTCCCCAGTTGAGCCTTTTTTTTTTTCTCAATTAAAAAAATTTTTTTAACATCTTTATTGGGGCATAATTGCTTTACAATGGTGTGCTAGTTACAACAAAGTGAATCAGCTTTACATACACACACATCCCCATATCTCCCCACTCCTGCATCTCCCCGCCACCCTCCGTATCCCACCCCTCCAGGCAGTCACAAAGCACCGGGCTGATCTCCCTGTGCTATGCGGCTGCTTCCCACTAGCTATCTATCTTACATTTGGTAGTGTATATATGTCCATGCCACTCTCTCACTTCGTCCCAGCTTACCCTTCCCCCTCCCCATGTCCTCAAGTCCATTCTCTACGTCTGCATCTTTATTCCTGTCCTGCCCCTAGGTTCTTCAGAACGATTTTTTTTTTTTTTTTAGATTCCATATATATGTGTTAGCATACGGTATTTGTTTTTCTCTTTCTGACTTACTTCGTTCTGTATGCCAGACTCTAAGTCCATCCACTTCACTACAAATAACTCAATTTCATTTCTTTTTATGGCTGAATAATATTCCATTGTGTATATGTGCCACATCTTCTTTATCCATTCATCTGTCAATGGACACTTAGGTTGCTTACATGACGTGGCTTCGTAAATAGAGCTGCAATGAACATTGTGGTACATGACTTTTTGAATTATGGTTTTCTCAGGGCGTATGCCCAGTAGTGGGATTGCTGGGTCGTATGGTAATTCTATTTTTAGTTTTCTAAGGAAACTCAATACTGCTCTCCATAGTGGCTGTATCAATTTACATTCCCACCAACAGTGCAAGAGGGTTCCCTTTTCTCCACATCCTTTCTAGCCTTTATTGTTTGTAGATTTTTTGATGATGGCCATTCTGACTGGTGTGAAGTGATACCTCATTGTAGTTTTGATTTGCGCTTCTCTAATGATTAGTGATGTTGAGCATTCTTTCATGTGTTTGTTGGCAATCTGTATATCTTCTTTGGAGAAATGTCTGTTTAGGTGTTCTGCCCATTTTTGGATTGGGTTGTTTGCTTTTTTGATATTGAGCTGCATGAGATGCTTGTAAAGTTTGGAGATTAATCCTTTGTCAGTTGCTTCATTTGCAAATATTTTCTCTTATTCTGAGGGTTGCTTTTCATCTTGTTGATGGTTTCTTTTGCTGTGCAAAAGCCTTTAAGTTTCATTAGGTCCCATTTGTTTATTTTTGTTTTTATTTCCATTTCTCTAGGAGGTGGGTGAAAAAGGATCTTGCTGTGATTTATGTCATAGAGTGTTCTGCCTATGTTTTCCTCTAAGAGTTTGATAGTGTCTGGCCTTACATTTAGGTCTTTAATCCATTTTGAGTTTATTTTTGTGTATGGTGTTAGGGAGTGTTCTAATTTCATTCTTTTACATGTAGCTGTCCAATTTTCCAAGCACCACTTATTGAAGAGTCTGTCTTTTCTCCATTGTATATTCTTGCCTCCTTTAATCAAAAATAAGGTGACCATATATGCATGGGTTTACCTCTGGGCTTTCTATCCTGTTCCATTGATCTATATTTCTGTTTTTGTGGCAGTACCATACTGTCTTGATTACTGTAGCTTTGTAGTGTAATCTGAAATCTGGCAGCCTGATTCCTCCAGCTCTGTTTTTCTTTCTCAAGATTGCTGTGGATATTCGGGGTCTTTTGTGTTTTCATACAAATTGTGAAGTTTTTTTGTTCTAGTTCTATGAAAAATGCCATTGGTGGTTAGATAGGGATTGCATTGAATCTGTAGATTGCTTTGGGTAGTATAGTCATTTTCAGAATGTTGATTCTTCCAGTACAGGAACATGGTATATCTC
Organism: Monodon monoceros; assembly: GCF_005190385.1. Classification (NCBI taxonomy): domain Eukaryota; kingdom Metazoa; phylum Chordata; class Mammalia; order Artiodactyla; family Monodontidae; genus Monodon; species Monodon monoceros. The sequence continues at coordinate 16,232,935 of NW_021703770.1, read as the reverse complement.
TCCATCTGTTTGTATCATCTATAGTTTCTTTCATCAGTGTCTTATAGTTTTCTGCATACAAGTCTTTTGTCTCCTTAGTTAGGTTTATGCCTAGATACTTTATTCTTTTTGTTGCAGTGGTAAATGGGAGTTTTTCCTTAATTGCTCTTTCAGATTTTTCATCATTAGTGTATAGGAATGCAAGAGATTTCTGTGCATTAATTTTGTATCCTGCTACTTTACCAAATTCATTGATTAGCTCTAGTAGTTTTCTGGTAGCCTCTTTAGCCAGTTGAGTCTTGAGATGTCTACATCCACAGTCAATAACTTGATAGTTCGAGGAGAGACTTAAAGCAAAGGATCCACAAAATTTACTCCCATATTCCTGCTCCATAAAAATAGTGAGATAATAAATGTGTGTTGTTTTAAGCAACTGTGTTTTAGAGTAATTTATTATGCAGTGATAGATAATCAATACAGAAATGAAAGGTATTATTTGAAAATTTGAAGCTTTCTTGGGGAATAATGATAGCCACTTCGTTGCATTTTTGTAAATCTTAAATATAATAGCAATAATTACACATCAGAAGTGATTAGCATGGTTCCAACTAATAGCAAATGTTTAACTAATGATATTCATACTTAGCATAAATTCTGTCTCTGAAATCTTTCCTACTCCAATGGTGGTACTGTTATATATCCACACAGACTCTAATTTGTATTTGACACAGCTCAGAGAAGGTTTTGCTTTAAGATGGATTGAGAGGAGTTTTCGGTGGGGATAAATTGCTGAATGAAATGGCACCTCTGATGCTTTGAGCTTCCCCTTGTGACTGTTCTCAGAGTTGGAGCACACATCAGCTGTATTTGTTAAAAGGAAGATTCTTTAACCTTGCACCTCTATATGCACCTGTTACAGTAATTGATGTATGGCTTGGCAGAGGACTTGAACCAATACGTCACAGATATCGTGTGTGTGTGTGTGTGTGTGTGTGTATGGCTAAGAAACACTTGAAGAATACCCAGTATCAATATTTAACAGGGAAAGACAAACTAAAATTACAACAAGATGCATACCCACCAGAAAGGTTAAAACCCACACTAATGCTGTCAGAAGCTCTCATGTATAGGGAAAGGAAAAATAGTACAACCACTTTGGAAAACTTTAGCAGTTTCCTAAAAGAAGCAGTTAACTTTAGCAGTTAAAGCCACAGTTACTCTATGATGTAGCATTACAACTTCTAAGTATTTATCCAAGAAAAATACAACCATACGTCCACTAAGTTTGGTACAAGACTGTTCATAGCAGCTTTATTCATAATACCTAATCAGGTCATCATCAGAAAAATGGTTAAACAAACTGTAGAATATTCATATAATGTAGAACTACTTAACAATAAAAAAAAGATTCAGCCTAACAATATGAATCTCCACAACATTAGGCTGAGTGAAAGAAGCAAGATGCAAAAGGAGTTCTTACTTACTTATGTACCTACTGTATGATTACATTTTGATGATATCTTAGAAGAGGTAAAACTAATCCATGGTGATAGAAACCAGAACAGTGGCTGCTTTTGTGTGTGAGTGGGAGGAACAGTGGAATTGATTGGGAAGGGGCATGAGGAAACCTTCTGGGATGATGGAAACATTTCCTATCTTGATAGAGGTTTGGGATATATGGATGTCTGCATTTACCAAAACTGATGGAACTGTACATTTAAGACCAATTTATTTCACTTTATGTAAACCATATCTAAATGTTAGAAATATTGACTTTGAGTAAATGCAGGCTTGTGTTGGGTTTTGAGAAGAAAGAAGTGTGTGTGTGTGTGTGTGTGTGTGACTTATCTTGCAATCATGAGAGAAACATTATGGTGATTAAATAACCATGCCCACTTGGGGAAAGAATGAAAACAGATAGAAGGCACTAAATATAACATTTTCTTACCTTAAAATTTTCCTAAAACTCCCTTAAAAGCATAAAATGTTTTTATTAGGGACACATAAAGATAACAATATTAGTTTTTGCTTTGATCTAGATTCTTATTTGGCAAGTGTCTGAGTGTCAGGTGGAATAAACATGACCAGGTTGCTCTACATTATGGGAATTGACTGTTCTGCAATCATCTGAAAAATTTAAACAACCCAAATGTTACCACTGTAGTTAAGCCCAAAATGTCAATGTTATCTTGCTATCTTGTAACCAAAATAAAAAATCACAAACAATTTTTTACCTTTAACATTAATTTGGTCACAATCACGTAAAGGTGCAAAAAAAGTTTTGCTCAATCAGCTTGCTTCGGTGGGCTATACAGATATAACATTGTTGCTTAAGACACTATGTGTGAAAAAGTTATATTTTGAAGACATTGATTTCTTCCCTTTGTAGTCTTACGATCCAGTGCTGGCTGTGGAATTATTGCTGTGCTTGCATCGATGCTAGTGGTTTACCATTAATGGAAGTATTCAAATGTCTGTGGGTGGACTCAAGAGAGAAGATGGCAACAGATAGCATGTGGTTAGTAAAACAAAGCCGAATACTGTGTAGTAGAAACCCAAGCCCAACCAAAATAGATCTTTCCATGGAGAAAGTGGGGTTTTTGAGCCTCAGCTGTTATGTTTAGTCTGATTCTGCAAGATATCAAGGAACAATGCTTGGATATATTCAGCTGTGGTGGGCATTTGTGGCATTTTTTCCTTGCTAAAGAAATAATCTCGGGGTACTTGCTTACTATTATTACAAGCTTAATTAACTCTGGGTCCTGGTAGTAGAATCAGAATGTAGGATAGGAATTTTAAATGGAAAGCAGTCAATCAGGACAAATATTAGAGTTCAGTAAGCAAGTTTATACATTGATTAATACTTTCTTTTTAGTAGCCACAAGACTGTGATTAATATTATTCATTGTTGAGTGCCATTCATAGCATTATGGCAATTGGGCCAACTCTGTACTAGGAAGTTGAAGAAAATACAATGAGAGATAATTCTGAGTACAGGCATACCTTGTTTTCTTGCACTGTTTTATTGGTCTAGCTGTTTCTTCTTCACAGGGATGGAGAACTATAGTATCGATAATCCCCACGTTACTGCTGCTTAATTAGCTCTGATGAACTCCAGTCCCCAAGAAATATTCTTTTCTCATCGTCTGTTGTCATTAGCAGTGACAGGAAATGTAGGACTCTTTTCTTAGATTCTTGAATTTTCGGCAGAGCATTATGAAGGGAAAAGTCTTTTTAGTTTAATGTTTATTTGGATATAGTTATCTCAAAAAATAACCAAACGTTTCACAAGTCTGGACTTTTTTGGAGGGGATTAAAATATACTTTATAGAGAGAGTCCAGGTAGTAAACATCCAAGTATTGAAAATATTTAATGGGCGATGTCCCTGGCACTGGGAAATTATTTAAAACTATTTTCATCCTGTCATTTCATTTGGTGTATCTCTATTGAATGGATCATTTGAAACTGTCAGAGTTCTGTGAAACCCACTAGGGACAGCCTTTAAAGACCTCTTAATTATGTAAACTGAGATCACTATAGCTTGCCAAATAACACAGTACTTATTTAGAAAAAAAAATTCCTCAGGCAAGAGCACCCAAAATATAAAATCTTTTTCTCTCCACTGCAAGAACTGGAATTTTTGCCTGAGGCTCATCTTTTTTTTTTTTTTTTAACATCTTTATTGGAGTATAATTGCTTTACAATGGTGTGTTAGTTTCTGCTTTATAACAAAGTGAATCAAAGGTCCCTTTGTTACCAATCACCAGCTGAATGAATTACGCTTTTTTTAATAATACAAACCAAATCAATCCCTTCCAAAATGAAGGGCTTATTTTTTCTCTGATTATTTCTTCACTTTGTAACCCATCTTGAAGTTCATCTCATTACCCTCATCATTATCAAAACCATGTATTGCCGATGGGCAGTATAGTTACAAAGAAAGGGAAATAGGGAACAGATTACTCAGAATGTAAAAGAACATTTGGTTGACTAGGACGCTAATTGATTTTCACTGAACTCTCCCTCCACCTTTTGGTTTTATATATACTGATTTTGTTGATTAGGTCATTTCTCCAAGGGAGAACAATTGGTGCCAGAGACTCATTAAAGATGTGGTAGCACATTCAAGGATGAGGGGTTTCTTCAATCCTTCAATCAAAGAAATTGAGGACATGGTGAGAACTAAGGAAAGGAGGAAGGACACTGCTGATCAATACAGTGTTTCAAAGAAATCATCAAAGACCCAGGACCACAAATCCCTTAAGCACATTGATCAGATGTTGGCGGGCACATTACTAAGAAAGAATTTAAAATCTTCATAACATTTGTGGCAATTACTGTCTTGATTCTTTTTTTTTTTTTTTTTTTTCTCTCCAGGAGTAAATGAACTGATTCTAAACACAAGGATTAATTCCTCTAAATAATGCCACTTACTCCTTGGAAATCATGGTGTATTGTCATGCTTCCTCTAAAGCAGGGTTTCTCAATCTTGGCCCTATTGACATTTTAAACTAGATAATTCTATGTTGTGGGGCCTATCCTCTGCACTGTAGGAAGTTTAGCAGCATCCCTGGCTTCTCCCCACTAGATGCCTATGTAATAGCTCCCTAGCTGTGACAACCAAAAATGTCTCAAGACACTGCCAAATATCCCTTTGAACATAAATTCACCCCCAGTAGAGATACAGAGGAAGAAAATACAAATTATAAATTATACCAGCCAGTCTATTTTATGTGTGACTGTGTGTCTTAAATGAAGAACACAACTGATAATAATTTACTGGGTTCCTACAATGCCCCAGTCACTGGACAAACATGTTTTGTCGAGGAGTATTTGGTGGTTAAAAGCACAAAATTGAATCCTATGGCAAACATAAGCAAAATGAAAACATAGGAAATTCAGTCCTATGAAATGAATCATAGGATTGAAGACAAAGCTAAAGAACCAGATGTCAGAAAGACAGGGACCAATGAAGCTCCTGTCCTTTGGAAGTTTCTGTCTTCTAGGTGACAGGACATGATGAATTATCTCAGGGTACATGCATTAGGAAGTCATCTTGAACATTATTTTCAGTCTCAGTTGTCACTGGTTTTGAGATTCAAATTCCAAGAAGAAAGCCTGACATCCTAGCCTGGGTCACCTGACCATCCATTGACCAGGAGCAGATGGCCCCTTGACTATCATGACTTGAAGACCTTACCTAATGGGGCAAAATTAGGTACTATCACCCCCGGAATGAATGTATTCTGGGAAGAAAAATGACACTGTTGCTATTCCCTTCAACAGGGTTGGAGAGTAAGTATTATCATTATTTACAGATGAGGACATTTCAATTCAGTGTGTAAGTAATTCACACCAGGTCACAAAATTAGTAAATGGTTGAAACAAGATTGAAATTCAGATCTGCTTGACTTTGAAGTCTCTAGTCCTTCCTGCATGTCCCATTGTTTTTATATTTACAGAAGTTCTTAGTCACCCATCTACTTGATTAATCACACTGACAAATAAATTGATGTTTATTGAGGGCCAATGAGATCCAGCTTCATGGTATAAAGTGAATATACTATAAACAAATTACTAGGTAGTTCTAGCTCAGGAGAACCTGAATCCTAGTTGGAGAGACAAAGTTAACCATGAAGAATTGAGAAAATAAAATTGAATGCCAAATTATGTGATGCATATAGGTAAAAATCAAGGAACATATATATTAAGCTACTAATTACTTCAAAAGAAGGAGCTGGAGGAAAACAAGGCTGACATAAATTAGTTTTATTAGGCAGTATTATAAAGGAAGTAGGACTTGAGGTAATTAATAAATGACTTTTAAATTTAAATTTACATCAACCTTGAAACAAGGTATATTAGTTTCTGAGGACTGTCATAACAAATGACCAGAAATTTATTCTCACAATTCTGGAGTCCAGAAATCTGAAATCAAGATGTTAGGGCACACTCCACCGGAGGCTCTAGGGAAGATTCTGTTCCTTGCATCTTCCAGATTCTGGTATCTGTCAGCATTCCTTAGCTTGTGGCCCCATCACTCAAATCTCTGCCCCTGTTATTACATGGCTTTCTCCTTTTGTGTGTATGTGTCAGATCTCTCTCTGCCTCACACTTATAATCACTCTCATCATTGGATTTTGGGATTACCCAGATAATCCAGGATGATCTCCTCATCTCAAAATCCTTAATTTAATTATATCTGCAAAGACCCCTTTTCCAAATAAGTTGACATTCATAGGTTCTGGGAATTGTAAAATGGACATATTTTGGGAGCCGCCAATTAACCCACTGCACAAATTTTGATTTGCTTTTTGGCTGTGTCCTATAATTCTGTTTTTGTTCCTTGGGGAGATACAGCCCACAGACTTAGAGAAAGATACAATATAGTAATTAAGTTCACAAATTCTGGAATCAGGGAGTGACTGTTTGATTTGCAATTCTGACACACACAAGCTGTGTCAATTGGGTTGTTATTGACCTCCCAAAGCCTCAGTATCTCATATGTAATAATCATCATAATAATGTTTTTGAGTGTTTATAATACACCAATAACTGTGCATTCATTACACCTATATTTAATCTGAAAAGAAATTCATTGAAGCAGATATTATCAATGTCATCATCTTAATGAGGAGGGGGCTGAAGCTTTAGAGAGGTTAAGTAACGTGTCTAGAGTCATAAGCTGGTAAGTGGCATCAAACTCATATTTATGAACTATAACTGTCTTAATATTAGGTTATAACAATACCTAACTAGAAGATTGCTGAAGGTATTAAAAGAGGTACCGTCTGGTGTATGAGTCCCTTAACAAGTAGTCATTGTTTAAACCATAACACCTCACCAAAGAAGATATACAGATGTAAAATAAGCATATGAAAAGATGCTCCACATCATATGCTCTTATTGTCCTTGATACAACCATAATACCTATCAGAACAGTGTTTTCCAAGAACTGGTTTTGTTGGAAGCCTTGTGGCTTAACAGATAGTCAAAGTTCATAGGGTGAGGGAGTTAGATAGCAAACATGGAAGAGAGTGTGGGGAGGCAGGAAGAGAAGGCAATGAGAAAACAGGAGATCCTCTGTCATGTTTGTTTTAGTCCTTTTACACGTGTGTCGAGTACTTACCACATTCTATACTCTGCACTAAATGTTTACATGCATTGTCTTTACAGTCTTTGCATCAATCATTGAGGATGGGGATGATTTGCTGGCATTTTCTGTGTGGACTCCAAGTCCCACACTGCCAACCAATGAGCAAATATCTCAAGAAAAAAAGCAGTAGAGAATGTGGGGCTAACGTCAATATATTTCCCTGTGCTTCAGGATATTTACCCTTCAAGTCCTAACTGTCTTGGCTTTTCTCTGATGTCTACAGTTAATATTTTGTATTTTATCAATATTTTGTAGTTGTTCTCTGGTAGAAAAGTGCACTTGAGATAAACACCTCCATTTTGCAGAAAAGGGAACTGAGGCTCAGAGTAATTACCTATGGTGAGGCAGCTAGCAAGCAACAAAGCTAACATTACAACCCAGAACTCTAATTCCAGTAAGTATACTTAGCTCATTGTTTTCACTGAACTCACTGGACACTTGCAAGCTTCAGAATATAGTGTACACTTTATATTTTAATTGGATATTTTTATTAAATAAAGGAATTAGTAGTTGATTCAATTCTCCCATAAAACACAAATACCACTGCAAAATAGTATCCTATGTTAAAAGACTTTTGCCTTAAACCATTATCTTTTTACTTGTTCTATTTTTAAATTACATCAGCATAAAAATAAAGCATATTCATTCAACACAGTAACCTATACTTAGTGATAAACATTAGGCAATTCTTAAACAAACACAAGGAATTACTAGGGCAACTGAAATAATATAAGCTTGCAACATGCCAAGAGGTCACATGCATTGAAAAAGAATGGGAAAAATGAGTCTGTCTGTATTGTTTACTGCCACTTTTGTTGAAATAAACTCTGGATAGGCAATTTTTCCTATGAGGAACTGTGGTTTTGCTGGTGGTTTTTTATGAATCTGTGCAGCATATAATTGATGGTTTTTCAGTTATGAAGAGAATTACTAATATGTACCCAAACACACTATATGAGGGTGAGAACATTCAAGCACTGACTAGAAAATTGGGAATTTTCAAATATAATAAAGGCACTAAAGAGAGGAAGAATTTGTCTTTTAAAATTTAATTTATATACAGTTTCTATCATAGGTTAATTTTTAAGGCTTTTTAAAAACAGTTTTATGTTCACAGCAAAATTAAGAGGAAAGTACAGGGATTTCCCATCTCCCTCTTGCTCTGGACAAATGCATAACCTTCCCCATTATCAACTCCCCCAAGAATAGTATATTTCTTACAACTGATGAACCTACGTTGACACATCATATTACCCAAAGTTCATAGTTTACATTTCAGCTCACTTTTGGTGTTGTACATTATATAGGTTTGAACAAATGTATAATGACATATATCTATTATTACAGCGTCATACAGACTTTTTTCACTGTCCGAAAAATCCTCTGTGCTCCACCTATTCATCCCTCCCTCCGTAAACCCTGGAAACCCCTGATAGTTCTACTGTTTCCGTAGTTTTTCCTTTTCCAGAATGTCATATAGTTGGAATCAAGGAACATTTATAACCGGGCTCAGCAAACACTTAGCATTTGACTTGGGAGTAAGGTTAAGCAATCCCCATTAATGCCACTTAGAAGTTCTAAAATATGATTGCAAATTTTTTGACACCCCCAATTGAGAGGTGAGGTCTGTGTCCCCTTCCTTTTTATTTGGGGTGGTGTAGACTCATTTTTCACTAGCAGAATGTAGTAGGAATTACACTATGTAACTCCCAAAGCTAAGTCAGAATACAGTTTCTACTTGGTTCTGTTGGAACAGTCACCTTTGGAGTCCTGAAACAGTGTGGAAGAAGTCTACCACTCTGTGGCTACCATGCTGTGAGGAAGCTCAAGCAAGAAAGGCCACTTGTAGGTTCTCCAACTGATAGCCCCAGCTGAGGTCCCAGCTGATAGTCAGCATCAACCACTGGGTAGGTGAATTAAGATACCTCCTGATAATTCCAGCTCCAACTGTCCTGTCACACCCAGCCATTGAGTTTTTTTCAGCTGAGGCCCCAGACATTGTGGAGCTCTGTCTGAATTGCTGAACTTCAGAATGTTGAATTTAATAAAATTGTTGTTTCATGTTGAAAAGTTTTGAGGTAGTTTGCTATGGAGCAACACTAATGGAAACAGTTATCAAACTCTCTTCTCTTCTGCTCCTAACTCTTGTGTTAGTAATAGGTTAGGTGTTTAGGGAGGTAACTGACTTATTACAACACATCAAGGGAACATTTATATAAGTGATCAGCAAACTTTTAGTGGTAGATCTTCAGTTGGAATTTAGCAAACTCCACGAATGCTACAATGGATTGGTAGCTAACTTGGGAGCTGTCAAGGAAAAAGCAAAACTTTAACATCTGAGTCACTGTTTTCCTCTCTACCACATATCCTGCCAATATCCTCAATGACTCAAGAATTAATGTAAATGACCCATCCAACTCCACTCTAAGGCATCTTTACTATCACAGCATTCCGTTCTGTGTATCCACACTCTTAACTTATCCGGAATCAGTCCAAATCAGTCTCATCCAACTTTCACAGATACTTGCTCTTCCACCTCAAAGAACCATCTATTCCTTGTCTTTCCATTTGTTTCTGTATGTGGACCCTCCTGGCTTCATTTTACTTCACTACTTAGCCTAGACTTCATGGTTAATCATTGACACAACTTGGATACCAACACTATCAACTCTTGCTCTTTTTTATTTCCAAAGCATCTGCCTCGCAAACTAAGACCCCAGATCAACTGACCATTTGCCTTCTCACCTCCTAAAATTGGACTATGAAGAAAATTTCAGGAAAATAATTACTATAATATATGAATTGGCACCACTATAAATGTATGATTTTTCAACTTCGTGTGGACATTAACCTTGGCCAGTTAACCCATCTTTTCACTTATCCTTGGTCATGATCCTTTTCCTTCTGTCAGCAAATATTCCAAAGTTCACCCCTTTCCTGAACTCAGAACACACATTCCCTTCCTCAGATGTCTTCACCTTCTACATCACCTCGAAAATGCACACATCATCACTTTTATCCTCTTACTTAATCTTTCTTCTCATCTGTATCATCCTTCTGGGAATCAGAAGAGGAGTTATCCCTGTATTGGGATAATTTGCATGGATCAATTCTCCATCTATACTCTTATCTCCACTCATCTCTTTTGGGACTAGCTCTATATATGATTTCATTTTCTTCTGTATATTAAACCATTTTAATTCTGCTGTCTCTTTTTCCTCCTACAATCTAGCTTATCTTATCCTAAAAATGTTCATAAACCTTCCCTTGACTCTGACATCCTCTTTACAAACCCACTTGGTACTCTCTGTTTCCTCCAGTTTAAGCTTCTTATGAGGGTCTTCTACCATTACTATCTCTGTTTCACTTCCCATTCATTCCTCCACATATCTCCATCAGCATGTAAACTGGTATTTTTCCCATCTTAAAATACAAACAAACTTTTCTTTACCCTACTCCTGCAAGTCTCCTCAATTTCTTTATACCCATTTATAAAAACATTTCTTAAAAGAGTTGTTTCCAATAAAGTTTTTATCATCACCGTTCCACTGAAACTTCTTTTGTCAGGTCCTCTAATCACTTCCATGATGTTAAATCCAATTGCCAATTTTCAGCCCATATCCTGACCTATTGGTAGCATCTGATGTACTGGACTATTCTCTCCCTCCTTCTACACATACTTTATATACTCAGCCTGTAGGCTTCCAAATTTTCTTGGTTTTCCCCCTTCTTTCCCTGTCTTCATCTGGTTCCTCTTCTCCCCAAACCCATAGTCAATGGTCGTTTTCTGATCTACTCTTGCTGTCTTGTTAGTCTCAGCTAGTTATAGAGCTTTAAGTTCCCTCTATATGCCAATGAATTAAGTTTATAGCTTCAGCTTATATCTGTCTCTCAAACACCAGACTCACATAACAACTACCATTTTAAAATCTCCTCTTGGATATCTAAGATTTATCTCAACCTTAACATGTCCATAACTGAATTCTGTACTTCCACCTAAACTCTACTCCACTTACAGCCTTTCCCATCTCAGATGATGATCATTCCATCCTTGAAGTTTTTCTGGCAAAAACAGAGTAATCCCTGACGTCTTTCTGTTGTTACTCCTACATAGAATTTACAAGGAGATCCTATCGGTTCTACGTTTAAAATACATTCACAGTTCAACCAATTCTTACTTCCTCCACTCTTACTACCTTAGTCTGAGCATCATTATCAGTTGCCTTAATAGTGTTCTTTTTAGTAACTCTGTATCTGTTTTTGCCTGTCCTATAGCTTATTCCAAACATGGTGGCCAGAGTGCTTCATTCCTCTGCTTAAACCCTGCAATGGCACTCCTTTTCACTCAGAGTAACAGCCAGAGACAAGACAATGGCCTTTAAGTATCTCCATGACCCTCTATCATCACATCTTTGACCACTGACTTTTTTGTTGCTACTCAAACATTCCAGTCACTTTCTAGGGGCTTTACTAAGAAACTACTGGCTGTTTCTTAAGCCTGGAATAATCTTTTATCAATTACCCACATAGCTAACTCTCAAAATTCTTTGAGTTTTTGTTCAAAGGTAATCTCCTCAATGTGGTCTGATATGACTGTACTGTTGAAAAGAGTCTCTACTCTCTTGACATTTCTTATTTTATAGGCTTGTTATTTGCGCCTTAAGTGTTGGAATTTCCCGGGATTTCATTCTTGCTCTATTTCTTTTTCCTCTCTTCATGCAATTTCTAATGACTCCCAGATACATATCTCTAGCCTTAACTTCTTTCCAGTGTTTATGTGCTGAACATACAGAAAGATCTTTAAGGAGAGGTTTGCATTAAATATCCTTCTACACCTCCCTCCCTTTCATTTCTATTTTCTGGACCACTAATAGCCAATATTCCTTCTTCCAGTCAATTTATATCTAGCTTATCTAGCTAATATCATCCTCCTTAATATGAGTGCCTCTCCTGAGGAGTACTTAAGCCTGTGCATATCAAATGGTAAACCCTTATTCTTGTGGATCTGTGGTAGTACTGAGGCTACAAAAAAAAAATACCGTAACTTTGACACATATTGACAGAGCATAAATTATTCTCAGATACTAGTGAAAAAAATGTTATTAAAAGATTGTTTCTATACTAAAACTAACATAGGAAGCAAATATTATGCTCAACAGTCATCTGAGAAAAAAATTTATTTAATTTCTTTTTCTTAGGAGTACTTCTCTGAAGAATTAAGAATAATAAGCTTATGTTATTAGTCCTATCTGGAATAATGTGCATGGTAATTTGGGATTCCTATGGAACAGCACAACTTTGAAGCAATAGGACTAAATCTCCATGATCAAAGAATTTCAGGCACCATAGTTACAGATAGGAGAGAAAACTTTAGTCAGTTTTTCTCGCAAAACATAGGACTCATAGGACTCAGTTCCTCCTCTGAACATGTATAATTGAGACCTGGCAAAGATAAATAGCAAACAACTTAAGTTTTAGGAGTAATCCTAGACCTCTCTTTCCCTTGCCTTCACACCCTCTAATGTGTAGTCTTTCAACTCCATTTTTTTTTTGGAGTTTCACATCTGTCCTCTCCTATCTACTCCAATTGCTATAATCATAACCCAAACACTCCTAGATCTTCCCTGAAACACGGCAATGGTCTCTAACATCTTTTCCCTCTTTTTCTAGTGTCATCTGTTCTAATCTATTATCTACACTGACCACAAAATAATTTCTCTAAAATGCTAAGCTCCTTTCAGTGGTTTTTCATTACATACAATGTAGATCCAAACACTGGTGCCACATAAATTTGCTCCATGATTTTGCCTCTGCTGTTTCCCTCATCTTCTCTGTCATTGTTCCTTCACACGCCCTCGACTTCAGCCCCAGTGCTGTGCTTCATAGATCTGTGGAGCTGCTGGGCTTCTTCTCATGTGATTCACTATCCACATTCTACTCATTTTGTCTGGATGACCCTTTTTTCCTCCTCTCTCCTGTAATAGCTTAATAAATACAGAGGCCATATATAATTTCTAAGTGGGAAAGACAGGAAAGCAGGAAAAGAAGAAAGGAAGGAAGAAAGGAAAAAAAGCAAAGAAGAAAGGAAGGAGGGAGGGAGGGAGGAAGGAAGGAAGGGGGGAAGAAAAGTATCAGAAAAATGTTTTATTGTAGAGTTAATCATGGGAATGACATCTCTGTCTTTTCTGATCTGGGCTTTTCTTTCTGCAGATATTTTAGGCTCCCGTCACTTTACTACTCTGGAATGAGAATATTTATCTGGACAGTAGGGAAGCTGCAAAACTTCTTTGGCTTCTGTGGTTGTGGTTATTTCTTTCTAAATACATAGCGGGGAGACTTCAGCTAGCTGCTGCCTGTGGTGTCAGCTACACTGTTTGAAGTCCCTGGTGAGGAGACAGCTCGATGCCACAGTGGCAATTAGGAGCCACAGAGAATTGTTAGCTGAACTTGATGTTCTAGTTGGCAAGTTTAACACATACTCTACTCCCAGATAATTGGGTAGCGTTATGATCACATCATACCACCAGCCCTGTCGTTATTATAGATGGGCTTTTTCATGATAAGAAGGAATGGGTAGCTTCCTCACAATTATAATTTTGGCTAGACTAGCTTCCCTTCCTCTTAGGCTCAAAGTGAATTAGCCATAGAAATACTGACATGTCTGAGAAATTTATTTCACTTGGATTTTTTTTCCAGGTTTGACCTAACTGGCTTCATATCTGCTTAAAGAAGGAAGCATTCATGCCCAATTTCAGCTTCTTGCTGTTAGGAGTATAGTCGGTTTATCATCATTTCAGTGTCAGAAATATCTCAGTGATCTGAAATATGCAGAGATAACACTACTTTTTTTACTTAGAGTAAGAAAGCTGGAAGGAATCTTGAACATTGCCTACTTCAAGTTCCTCATTTTATTTTTAAGGGAGCTGGAAAGCAGAATGGTTCAGTGACCTGCCCACAATCACACATTAATCAAGTAGCAGAAGAACTAGGATTAAGTTTCCAACCAGCTTTCTTTTCAGTTCATTGTGTTATAGCCAAAAGTTGTCTAAAGCACTCAATGTTTTCTTGTTTTCTCAAAATGAAAATATCATTATCTGATGATAAAAATAATACATTTCCATCATAGAGGATAATAATATACTTAATGAATGTTGACCAAAAAGAGTGAAGCCAGTTTTGAAGATAGGTTCTAATGATGTGAAACAGGGTTTTGTCCTTAGCCTTGTTCTGTTCAAGATTATTGACACTGTCTTGGATGAAGGGATAAAACGTATGCTTGTCAAAGATGTAGAAGATATTAACCTGGGAGAGAGAGGCAATGCTGTGGTTTGCTTTAAATAATCAAATAATGGCTAATGAGAATCAACTATGAACCAGATAGAAATTAAACTTCATAACCGTCCTACAAGGTAGCTATTCCGTATCAGTCATGCCCCAGTCAGGAAACCAGAATCACACTAGGTATTTTGTTGAGAAGAATATTGAGAATGGATTTATCTGAAATTTGAAGTCTGAAACAGCAAAAAAAGAAACACTGAGATAACACAAAAAGCAGCATTCATTGCTAGGCTGGAGAAATAAAGGGAAGGGATTGGGGTTTTCAGAATCTAGAAATGCAAATGAGGGGCTTGCAGAACCAGAATCCAGACCTCTGAGGAGAAGTGGGTACTACTCCTCCTCAGGAACTGGAAGATGTCCCTGTGCGAGCTAAGGACTCAAGCTTTTGGGGAGGGAGTGCCAGCTGGCTGATGCTGATCCCTCAAGAGTTTGGAGGAGAGCCCTTATAGAGCTAAGGCTCAGACCTCTGAGCAGGGGAGCTGTTGGCTGCTGCTTATAGCTCTGAGAAGACGCAGTAAACTGGTTCCGGGCGTACCAAAGAAACTGAAGACCAGAACCAACTGCTGCTGTTGGGAGAAGGGTGTGGCTGGTCTGATGCTGAACGGAATGGCAAGCTCAAGGAAGATATCCCTCTTCCCTCGTCCCCTCTTCTAGTTCCCTCTAGTGGCCCCTACTGACAAAACATAATAGGAACCCAACAAACAAAGGAAAATGAAGTTTTCAGTCTCAGCCTCACATCACAGCATAAAATACAGAAGGGAAAGATTTTGTCATTCACTTAACTTTCAATAAATGTTTGTTGAGTACCTACTATGTGCCAGGAATTACCGTAGGTCTGAGTTCTGAAACCTCAGTTTCTTCTTCTGTGAAATGGGGATATTTGTGCCTCCCTCAGAGAGATAAAGATTAAATGCTGTACATTTATGATAAAAACTCTCCAGAAAGTGGGCATAGAGGGGACCTACCTCAACGTAATAAAGGCCATATATGACAAACCCACAGCAAACATCATTCTTAATGATGAAAAACTGAAAGCATTTCCTCTAAGACCAGGAGCGAGACAAGGATGTGCACTCTCAACACTATTATTCAACATAGTTTTGGAAGTCCTAGCCATGGCAATCAGAGAAGAAAATGAAATAAAAGGAATACAAATTGGAAAAGAAGAAGTAAAACTGTCACTGTTTGCAAATGACATGATACTATACATAGAGAATCCTAAAAATGCCACCGGAAAACTACTAGAGCTAATCAATGAATTTGGTAAAGTTGCAGGATACAAAATGAATGCACAGAAATCTCTTGTATTCCTATACACTAATGATGAAAAATCTGAAAGAGAAATTATAGAAACACTCCCATTTACCATTGCAACAAAAAGAATAAAATACCTAGGAATAAACCTACCTAGGGAGACAAAAGACCTGTATGCAGAAAACTATAAGGCACTGATGAAAGAAATTAAAGATGATACCAACAGATGGAGAGATATACAATTCTTGGATTGGAAGAATCAATGTTGTGAAAATGACTATACTATCCAAAGCAATCTACAGATTCAATGCAATCCCTATCAAATTACCAATGGCATTTTTTACGGAGCTAGAACAAATCATCTTAAAATTTGTATGGAGACACAAAAGACCCCGAATAGCCAAAGCAGTCTTGAGGGAAAAAAACAGAGCTGGAGGAATCAGACTCCCTGACTTCAGGCTGTACTACAAAGCTACAGTAATCAAGGCAATATGGTAATGGCACAAAAACAGAAACATTGATCAATGGCGCAGGATAGAAAGCCCAAGGACAAACCCATGTACCTATGGTCAACTACTCTATGACAAAGGAAGCAAAGATATACAGTGGAGAAAAGACAGTCTCTTCAATAAGTGGTGCTGGGAAAACTGGACAGCTACATGTAAAAGAATGAAATTAGAACACTCCCTAACACCATATACAAAAATAAACTCAAAATGGATTAGAGACCTAAATATAAGACCGCACACTATAAAACTCTTAGTGGAAAACATAGGAAGAACACTCTTTGACATAAATCACAGCAAGATCTTTTTTGATCCACCTCCTAGAGTAATGGAAATAAAAACAAAAATAAACAAATGGGACCTAATGAAACTTCAAAGCTTTTGCACAGCAAAGGAAACCATAAACAAGACGAAAAGACAACCCTCAGAATGGGAGAAAATATTTGCAAATGAATCAACGGACAAAGGATTAATCTCCAAAATATATAAACAGCTCATGTAGCTCAATATTAAAGAAACAAACAACCCAATCCAAAAATGGGCAGAAGACCTAAATAGATACTTCTCCAAAGAAGACATACAGATGGCCAAGAAGCTCATGAAAAGCTGCTCAACATCATTAATTATTAGAGAAATGCAAATCAAAACTACAATGAGGTATCACCTCACACCGGTTAGAATGGGCATCATCAGAAAATCTACAAACAACAAATGCTGGAGAGGGTGTGGAGAAAAGGGAACCCTCTTGCACTGTTGGTGGGAATGTAAATTGATACAGCCACTATGGAGAACAGTATGGAGGCACCTTAAAAAATGAAAAATAGAATTACCATATGACCCAGCAACCCCACTACTGGGCATATACCCAGAGAAAACCATAATTCAAAAAGACACATGCACCCCAATGTTCATTGCAGCACTATTTACAATAGCCAGGTCATGGAAGCAACCTAAATGCCCAACGACAGATGAATGGATAAAGAATTTTTGTACATATATACAATAGAGTATTACTCAGCCATAAAAAGGAATGAAATGGAGTCATTTGTTGAGACATGGACGGATCTAGAGATTGTCATACAGAGTGAAGTAAGTCAGAAAGAGAAAAACATATATCGTATATTAATGCATGTATGTGGAACCTAGAAAAGTGGTATGGATGAGCCAGTTTGCAGGGCAGAAGTTGAGACACAGATGTAGAGAACAAGCGTATGGACACCAAGGGGGGAAAGTGGCTGGGGGTGGTGGTGGTGGTGTGATGAATTGGGAGACTCAGATTGACATGTGTACACTGATGTGTATAAAATTGATGAGTAATAAGAACCTGAAGTATAAGAAAACAAACAAACAAAACAACTAATACTAAACTTTCTTTGGATTATTTGAATGGAAATATGTTAATATAAATGTTTCAGACATTACATGAAATTTCTAAAAATCTTATATGTTCTGGTATAATGTTATAAGTCATAATTCTAGTTAGTACTTTAAAATGTATATCTCAGAAATAACTAAATTTCCTTGTCAATTCCATTATTATGAACTTTCATCAAATCTTTAACTGTGGTCATTTTTAAGTCTTTTGTCATTTACAGACAGCTCTGGGTGTACTCTTATGCTTTTGCAAATATGTTCCTATAAAAGGGTTTCATCTTCAAGGAATTCATGGAAAAGACTCTGACAAGTACAGGTTTCTGGTAACTGACTATACTGCTGAACTGAATGAATAAGCATTTTCAGAACTCTAATGGAAAACTGATGAACTCATAAAAGTGCTAACAAAAGATCAAGATGAAAAAAAAATTAATTACATGGGACTGAGTGAACTGATGAGGATGATTATAATTTTTGTGACTTTCTGTTTGAATAAAAAAAAAATCCCAGAAGGACTCATAGGCAAAAAATATACAAATCAATTTTCACTGCAAAGTAAAGGAGCTGTTGCAGTGGAGGATTCCTGGACTGAATGTCAATATTATGACATAGTATGAGTGTGTTTCGTGTTTGGTAATTGCAATCATTGTTGCTTTTGTTGTGGTCATACATTTACAATGCTTGGTGTCAGTCTGTTTATCTCTTGTAAAAATAAAATACTGTGTGTGTGTGTGTGTGTGTGTGTGTGAAAAAAAGAAGTCACCCAGAATTGGCCTAAAAATAAAATTAAATAAATAAACTGGGGGAAAAAAAAAGAAAGATTAAATGGTGTAAAGTATTTGAAGACTTTACATCGTGCCTGATAATGATTATCTACTGCAGCAGAATGAAACATGGCAGGTCCTTGATATTCATCAAATATTGCTGATATTCAAGAGACAGTAGACCTTGACCTTATTCCACCATGGTGTTTTAAACGGTGTGATTTTGAATTTCATCGGATGGAGAATACCCTCTTCATCTTTCAGTCTCCACCACTCCACATTGGTTCATCTTACTATTTTACATGTTTAAGCCTAGCTCCCAAAGGCTTTTGAGTTTTGGAGATCTGTTCTAGAATGAAATTCCATACTTCATCTCCTCCCTCTCAGGTAACTAATTCAATATTTTAGCAGCTTTGGTTATCAGTTTTTAAAATTTCTTCTAGCTGTGTGTTTATCCTTTTCAAGCATTGAGAAACTAAAAAGTGGTTTCTACTCTCTTTAGGAGAATAAACCAAAATCCAAGAGCAAAAAGCCTTTTGGCATTTTTTGGAAAATTTAGCTATAAATAAAGAGACAAAGAATGACTACTGCATTTTTCTTTAAAGTATTTTTACATGTTCAATTTGAGTATGTAGTAGCTTGGGGGAATTAAAGCTATTTCAATGATGTTTTTAGATGTACTCTTTAGACATATTCTTTAATCTTTGCCATATTGTCAATTAGTATTTAAATACCCTCTGGCACAAATACATCATTTCTATGTTGATTTATTTGGGAACTGATCTCTCTAAATTCTTGGTCACTGAAATCATGCTAATAAAGCACCGTATTTAAGTGTTCTGTTCTTGTATTTATGCGGTTTTTTGTTAGTTATTTTTATTTAGGAAACATTTTCTAGAGCAATGAACCATAGAATAATCAAGTAACCTGCTTGATAAAATGCTTCCAGATGGTATTAGATACATGGAAAAGGATGTGTGTTTTTCAGCCTACCCAGAATGTTCCTAAATAGTCAATTCTAGTTTTTATAAGTCAGTGTTTCCAAAGTTGCTACCTGTTTCAAACATAAGGGGGACAGGCTTATGGGGTATGAAGTGGCTAAGTATTAGGATCAGCTGGGACTAACTAGGTGCTGTGAACGTAACAGATTAAGGAGAAGAGTATGTGAGAAGAATCCTGCTGTAATCATAGGTTAACCAGTTCATAAATCCAGCTGTGGAGGAATCAGGTGTAAACAGTTCTGAAAGGCCCATGCCATAAAGGGTCTCTGTTTACCTTACAGGGGTGTCCACAGTCTTGAGCCACCTCTCAGATATGTGGAACAATCTCTCTTCTGCAGCTCTACTGGCCACAACGTGCAAAAATCACTTTTCATGAAAACAAAATAAAACTCACAGAAAAAGTATGCAATAATTGGCCCTGGGACCCAAGCAAATCAACTCAGGATTCTTTTGCAGGATTGCTGATTAACTTTTGGGAAAAAGTTTGCTTCTGCTGATATTGCTACATTAGAGGTTATGAAGTTGGGTACTGTTACCATTTTCAATAATATTCATATAAAGCCAAGCAGAGACAATCAGAGATTAACAATAAATGCAGTCAAAATGAGAAAGTCCTGATGGGCTGAGTCTGTTGAAACCAAGCCCTGTTCCCTGTATCTCTTTGATTCTCTGGGCAAATCTAGTATTCTTCTCAGCATATGGGCCAATAAGCCCCGATGTTAAATTTAAACTTGTTTGAATTGGGTCTCTGGCGCTTGAAATTGAACCTTTTTCCCATCATGAGATGAGATAACTTTAAGAAATGTGTTAGGAGGAGTGGGAAATGGTAAAACTCTCCTTCAGTAGATTGCAAAGCAGGAGTTTTCAGTCTCTTCTCTGTTGAGATACAAATGATGAATTACGTCCTTTAGTGAGACATACTCCTATGTGTAGGTTCCAGGTTAATAGTAGCTGTCATTCCATCCCTTTATCTACCATTCTTAAAAGCATATTAAAGTTCTGATGTTCTGGTTATCTGATACATAACAAACCACCTCCAAACCAAGTATCATAACACAACGAACATTTTATTAGTGTGCACCT
Organism: Monodon monoceros; assembly: GCF_005190385.1. Taxonomy (NCBI): domain Eukaryota; kingdom Metazoa; phylum Chordata; class Mammalia; order Artiodactyla; family Monodontidae; genus Monodon; species Monodon monoceros. Next base: position 16,212,479 of record NW_021703770.1, on the reverse strand, counting down.
GGATACCTTCTGTGTTCCATAATGTCTGGGACCTCAGCTATAAGGACTCGGATGTCCGGGAGTGACTTGAATGGCTGGAGCATGGAATCATTTGGTGCCTTCTGCTGTCATGCCTTAGGAGTTATGGCAGAAAGAATAAACTCAGCTGGAACTGTTAGCCAGAATGCAAGACTTCTCCATCATGGTGGTTTCGGGGTAGTCAGACCTCTTACATGACAGTTCAGGGATCTCAGAGAAAGTGTTCCAGTAAGTAAGAAGGAAGTTGCTTGACCTTTAAGACCTAGCTTCCGAAGTCACATAAAGATATTTCTGCCATATACCATTGGTGGATGTAGTCACAAGCCCATCCAGATGCAAGGACAGTGAACTTATCAATAGGAGAACTGTCAGAGATTTGCAGCCATGTTTTAAAACTGCCACAGCTAGTGAGTAGAAAGGGTACTATTATAGATATGACTTTGAAGCAATTGTATGTATATATATATTTACAAGAGAGCATTAATAGCAAGATAAACATATCTTATGATTTTGTAAAACTCATTACAATACTTGGATTGCAGAACTCCTGGACTAAGAGTTGGATTCAGGGTTCTATCTATATGGATAGGGAGGATAAGATTGAAAGAAAAATCCAGAAGTAGAAAGAACTTAAAGAGATGGGAATAAGAGGTTGGCAAATACTAACACCAAAGATGGCAGGCATTCTAATTTTTCCAGAGTTATCTCTAGTAATTGTGTTCTTTCCATATCCCTGATTCATTTGGTCTCCCTTGGAATGTAGGGAACGACCTCTGTGGGCAGAAAGCACTGCCTTGTGTCCCAACCAGCTACAGATGGTCTGAGATTCTCTGGGCAAGGTCAGACAAGTTGCCTTGAAAAATAAATGACAGAAATGGTAGAATAGTTTTATTTTTTAACATCTTTACTGGAGTATAATTGCTTTACAATGTTGTGTTAGTTTCTGCTATATAACAAAGTGAGTGAGCTATATGCATACATAAATTCCCATATCCCCTCCCTCTGGCGTCTCCCTCCCACCCTCCGTATCCCACCCCCCTAAGTGGTCACAAAGCACTGAGCTGATGTCCCTGTGCTATACAGCTGCTTCCCACTAGCTATCTGTTTTACATTGGGTAGTGTATATATGTCCATGCCACTCTCTCACTTTGTCCCAGCTTACCCTTCCCCCTCCCTGTGTCCTCAAGTCCATTCTCTATGTTTCTGTCCTTATTCCTGTCCTGCCCCTAGTTGCATCTGAACCATTTTTCTTTTTAGATTCCATATGTATGTGTTAGCATACGGTATTTGTTTTTCTCTTTCTGACTTACTTCACTACGTATGACAGACTCTGGGTCCATCCACCTCACTACAGATAGCTCAATTTTGTTTCTTTTTATGGCTGAGTAATATTCCATTGTATATATGTGCCACGTCTTCTTTATCCATTCATCTGTCAATGGACACTTAGGTTGCTTTCATGTCCTGGCTATGGTAAATAGTGCTGCAATGAACATTGTGATACATGTCTCTTTTGAATTATGGTTTTCTCAGGGTATAGGCCCAGTAGTGGGATTGCTGGGTCATATGGTAGTTCTATGTTTAGTTTTTAAAGGAACCTCCATACTGTTCTCCGTAGTGGCTGTATCAATTTACATTCGCACCAACAGTGCAAGAGGGTTCCCTTTTCTCCACACCCTCTCCAGCATTTATTGTTTGTAGATTTTTTAATGATGGCCATTCTGACTGATGTGAGGTGATACCTCTTTGTAATTTTGATTTGCATTTCTCTAATGATTAGTGAAGTTGAGCATCGTTTCATGTGTTTTTTGGCAATCTGTATATCTTCTTTGGAGAAATGTCTGTTTAGATCTTTTGCCCATTTTTGGATTGGGTTGTTTGGTTTTTTGATATTGAGCTGCATGAGCTGCTTGTATATTTTAGAGATTAATCTTTTGTCCGTTGATTCATTTGCAAATATTTTCTCCCATTCTGAGGGTTGTCTTTTCATCTTGTTTATGGTTTCCTTTGCTGTGCAAAAGCTTTGAAGTTTCATTAGGTCCCATTTGTTTATTTTTGTTTTTATTTCCATTTCTCAAGGAGGTGGGTCAAAAAGAGTCTTGCTGTGATTTATGCCATAGAGTGTTCTGCCCATGTTTTCCTCTAAGAGTTTTATAGTGTCTGGCCCTACATTTAGGTCTTTAATCCATTTTGAGTTTATTTTTGTATATGGTGTTAGGAAGTGTTCTAATTTCCTTCTTTTACATGTAGCTGTCCAGTTTTCCCAGCACCACTTATTGAAGAGGCTGTCTTTTCTCCATTGTATATCTTTGCCTCCTTTGTCATAGATTAGCTGATGAGAGGTTCATGGGTTTATCTCTGGGCTTTCTATCCTGTTCCATTGATCTATATTTCTGTTTCTGTGATAGTATCATACTGTCTTGATTACTGTAGCTTTGTCGTATAGTCTGAAGTCTGGCAGCCTGATTCCTCCAGCTCCGTTTTTCTTTCTCGAGATTGCTTTGGCTATACGGGGTCTTTTGTGTTTCCATACAAATTGTGAAATTTTTTGTTCTAGTTCTGTGAAAAATGCCATTGGTAGTTTGATAAGGATTGCACTGAATCTGTAGATTGCTTTGGGTAGTATAGTCATTTTCACAATGTTGATTCTTCCAATCCAAGAACATGGTATATCTCTCCGTCTGTTTGTATCATCTTTAATTTCTTTCATCAGTGACCTATAGTTTTCTGAGTACAGGTATTTTACCTCCTTAGGTAGGTTTATTCCTAGGTATTTTATTGTTTTTGTTGCAGTGGTAAATGGGAGTTTTCCTTAATTTCTCTTTCAGATTTTTCATCATTAGTGTATAGGAATGCAAGAGATTTCTGTTCATTACTTTTGTATCCTGCAACTTTACCAAATTCATTGATCAGCTCTAGTAGTTTTCTGGTAGGATCTTTAGGATTCTCTACGCATAGTATCATGTCATCTACAAACAGTGACAGTGTTACTTCTTCTTTTCTGATTTGGATTCCTTTTATTTCTTTTTCTTCTCGATTGCTGTGGCTAATTCTTCCAAAACTACATTGAATAATAGTGGTGAGAGTGGGCAACCTTGTCTTGTTCCTGATCTTAGTGGAAATGGTTTCAGTTTTTCACCGTTGAGAACGATGTTGGCTGTGGGTTTGTCATATATGGCCCTTATTATGTTGAGGTAAGTTCCCTCTATGCTTGCTTTCTGGAGAGTTTTTATCATAAATGGTGTTGAATTTTGTCGAAAGCTTTTTCTGCATCTATTGCGATGATCATGTGGTTTTTATCCTTCAATTTGTTAATATGGTGTATCACATTGATTGATTTGCATATATTGAAGAATCCTTGAATTCCTGGGATAAACCCTACTTGATCATGGTGTATGATCCTTTTAATGTGCTGCTGGATTCTGTTTGCTAGTATTTTGTGGAGAATTTTTGCATCTATGTTCATCAGTGATATTGGCCTGTAGTTTTCTTTTTTCTGACATCTTTTTCTGGTTTTGGTATCAGGGTGATGGTGGCCTCGCAGAATGAGTTTGGGAGTGTTCTTCCCTCTGCTATATTCTGGAGGAGTTTGAGAAGGATAGGTGTTAGCTCTTTTCTAAATGTTTGATAGAATTCGCCTGTGAATCCATCTGGTCCTGGTTATTTTTTTTGTCGGAAGATTTCTAATCACAGTTTCAATTTCAGTGCTTGTGATTGGTCTGTTTATATTTTCTATTTCTTCCTGGTTCAGTCTCAGAATGTTGTGCTTGTCTAAGAATTTGTCCATTTCTTCCAGGTTTTCCATTTTATTGGCATATAGTTGCTTGTAGTAATCTCTCATGATCCTTTGTATTTCTGCAGTGTCAGTTGTTACTTCTCCTTTTTCATTTCTAATTCTGTTGATTGAGTCTTTCTCTTTTTTTCTTGATGAGTCTGGCTAATGGTTTATCAATTTTGTTTATCTTCTCAAAGAATCAGCTTTTAGTTTTATTGATCTTTGCTGTCATTTTCTTCATTTCCTTTTCATTTATTTCTGATCTGATCTTTATGATTTCTTTCCTTCTGCTAACTTTGGGGGTTTTTTTGTTCTTCTATCTCTAATTGCTCTAGGTGTAAGGTTAGGTTGTTTATTTGAGATGTTTCTTGTTTCTTGAGGTAGGATTGTACTGCTGTAAACTTCCCTCTTAGAACTGCTTTTGCTGCATCCCATAGGTTTGGGGTCATCGTGTCTTCATTGTCATTTGTTTCTAGATATTTTTTGATTTCCTCTTTGATTTCTTCAGGGATCTCTTTGTTATTTAGTAGCATATTGTTTAGCTTCCAAGTGTTTGTATTTTTTATAGGTTTTTTTTTTTTTCCTGTAATTGGTATCTAGTCTCAAGCATTGTGGTTGGAAAAGATACTTGATATGATTTCAGTTTTTTTAAATTTACCGAGGCTTGACTGTGACCCAAGATATGATCTATTCTGGAGAATGTTCCATGAGCACGTGCCAAGAAAGTGTAATCTGTTGTTTTTGGATGGGATATCCTATAAATATCAATTAAGTCCATCTTGTTTAATGTGTCATTTAAAGCTTATCTTTCCTTATTTATTTTCATTTAGGTTGATCTGTCCATTGGTGAAAGGGGATGTTAAAGTCCCCTAATATTATTGTGGTACTGTCGATTTCCCCTTCTATGGCTGTTAGCATTTGCCTTATGTATTGAGGTGCTCCTATGTTGGGTGCATAAATACTTACAATTGTTATATCTTCTTCTTGGATTGATCCCTTGATCATTATGTAGTGTCCTTCTTTGTCTCTTGTAATAGTCTTTATTTGAAAGTCCATTTTGTCTGATATGAGAATTGCTACTCCAGCTTTCTTTTGATTTCCATTTGCATGGAATATCTTTTTCCATCCCCTCATTTTCAGTTTGTATGTGTCCCTAGGTCTGAAGTGGGTCTCCTCTAGGCAGCATATATACGGGTCTTGTTTCTGTATCCATTCTGTATCTGTATCTTTTGGTGGGAGCATTTAATCCATTTACATTTCAGGTAATTATTGATATGTATGTTCCCATTACTATTTTCTTAATTGTTTTGGGTTTGTTATGGTAGGTCTTTTCTGTCTCTTGTGTTTCCTGCCTGGAGAAGTTCCTTTAGCATTTGTTGTAAAGCTGGTTTGGTGGTGCTGAATTCTGTTAGCTTTTGCTTGTCTGTAAAGTTTTTAATTTCTCTGTCGAATCTAAATGAGATCCTTGCTGAGTAGAGTAATCTTGGTTGTAGGTTTTTCCCTTTCATCGCTTTAAATATGTCCTGCCACTCCCTTCTGGCTTGCCGAGTTTCTGCTGAAAGATCAGCTGTTAACCTTATGGGGATTTCCTTATATGTTATTTGTTGCTTTTCCCTTGCTGCTTTTTTTTTTTTTTTTTTTTTTTCGGTACGTGGACCTCTCCCGTTGCGGAGCACAGGCTCCGACGCGCAGGCTCAGCAGCCATGGCTCACGGGCCCAGCCGCTCCACGGCATGTGGGATCTTCCCGGACCGGTGCACGAACCCGTGTCCCCTGCATCGGCAGGCGCTCTCAACCACTGCGCCACCAGGGAAGCCCCCTTGCTGCTTTTGATAGTTTTTTTTTTGTATTTAATTTTTGATAGTTTGATTAATATATGTCTTGGCCTGTTTCTCCTTGCATTTATCCTGTATGGGACTCTCTGCGCTTCCTAGACTTGATTGACTATTTCCTTTCCCATATTAGGGAAGTTTTCAACTATAATCTCTTCAAATATTTTCTCAGTCCCTTTCTTTTTCTCTTCTTCTTCTGGAGCCCCTATAATTCGAATGTTGGTGTGTTTAATGTTGTCCCAGAGGTCTCCGAGACTGTCCTCAATTCTTTTCATTCTTTTTTCTTTATTCTTCTCTGCGGTAGTTATTTCCACTGTTTTATCTTCCAGGCCACTTATTCGTTCTTCTTCCTCAATTATTCTGCTATTGATTCCTTCTAGAGAATTTTAAATTTCATTTATTGTGTTGTTTATCATTGTTTGTTTGCTCTTTAGTTCTTCTAGGTCCTTGTTACATGTTTCTTGTATTTTCTCCATTCTATTTACAAGTTTTTGTATCATCTTTACTATCATTACTCTGAATTCTTTTTCAGGCAGACTGCCTATTTCCTCTTCATTTGTTTGGTCTGGTGGATTTTTACCTTGCTCCTTCATCTGCTGTGTGTTTCTCTGTCTTCTCATTTTGCTTAACTTATGTGTTTGGGGTCTCCTTTTCACAGGCTGCAGGTTCATCGTTTGTGTTGTTTTTGGTGTCTGCCCCCAGTGTGTAAGCTTGGTTCAGTGGCCTGTGTAGGCTTCCTGGTGGAGGGGTCTGGTGCCTGTGTTCTGGTGGATGAGGCTGGATCATGTCTTTCTGGTGGGCAGGTCCACGTCCAATGGTGTGTTTTGGCATGTCTGTGAGGTTAGTGTTCTTTTTAGGCAGACTCTGTGCTAATGGATGGGTTTGTGTTCCTTTCTTGCTAGTTGTTTGTCATGGGGTGTCCAGCACTGGAGTTTGCTGTTCATTGAGTGGAGCTGGGTCTTAACATTGAGACCGAGAACTCTGGGAGAGGTCTTGCTGATTGATATTATGTTGGGCTGGGAGGTTTCTGGTGGTCTAATGTCCTAAACTTGGCTTTCCCACCTCAGAAGCTCAGGCCTGACACCCGGCCAGAGCACCAAGACCCTGTCAGCCACGTGGCCAGGTACGTGGGGAGTTTCTTGCCTTTTGGAAGGTCTAAGGTCTTCTGCCAGTGCTCAGTAGGTGTTCTGTAGGAGTTGTTTCACATGTAGATGTATTTTTGATGTATTTGTGGGGAGGAAGGTGATCTCCACATCTTACTCGTCCGCCATCTTGAAGGTCTGCGCCTCTCATCCTCTTTAAACCTCTTTATAGGTAGTTTGCTATTCTTTGACCTCAGTAACGTTTAGGAGAAATGTCCCATATTGCAGGTAATGATCATTAACTGGAGTATTCAGTAGAAATTCCATTTGTATACTGTTTACTTGCCTCTCTCAGTATCCAGAAGTTTTCTCTAATTCTAGTTATGTGGAATTTAACAAAAGTTCTTGAGATCATAAATGGTTATAGAATGAATTAAGGTCATTTGTTTAGATACTTCCACAGTATTAGAACATAGTGAATATGAATGGAACTCTTGGAACAAAAAGAATTGAGTTGGCATCCCACCTCTACTACTCACTAGATCAACAAGCCAATTACGTAGCCTTTCCAAGCTTTAATTCCTGTGTCTGTTCATTGGAGAGTGTACTGGTGCCTACTTCTTAGTGTTGTTAGTATTATGTGAAATCACGTACTAAGAAGTGCTTGGCAATAGTAAGTCCATCTCCTACTCCTTCTCCTCTTTCTTCCTCTTCATTCATCTTGCCAGTATGGCAAGTACCTCAGTTATTTATTTTGACCCATACAATAGGTTCTTTATGTTTCTCATCGTTTAATTTCTGATTATTTCTTTCTTGAGAGAAGCTGATCTGGTCTACACATGGTATTCAGGAAGGAGTAATAGGGTGAAAGAATTTTATACAAGAAGTAGATAATTTCTAATGCTGTATTATGGTCAGTTTCTCTGTTAAAATGCATAATTCAGCCATTCATTTAAGGAGGGCGATAATGTCATGTTGCTTTGATTTTAATGAGATCTTTCCGAAAGGTAGAACTCTTTGAGGGCTCCTTTATGAAACACCAACCCCAGCTGTGTTATATTCTGCAGGTGCTATGTAAATGTCAAATATTAATGTTTTACTATCTAGTAAAAGAGATGAAATAAGATTTTTGTTGCTGCTTGTTTCATAGGCTGCAAATAAGACTGGATCATTGTCCTTTTGATTATTCAGCTGCAAAGTTTCTTTGCTTTAAAAAAGCACAGTGAATATAACTGCCAGGAATGCTGTCATATTAATAATAAGAGTTAGTATAGTTAACATTTAGAGAGTACTTATTAGGTACCAGGAGCTGTACTAAGCCCTCTTCGTGTGTTGTCTCTTCTAATGCTCACAAAAACCTATGAAATGAGTCACAGTCTTAACTTTACATTGCAGATATAGAAACTGACATTTTAAAGCATAAAGGACTCAAACTTGGTAGTACAAAGCCAGTGGGTGGCTGAGTGGAGAACTGAATCCAAGTTGGTTTGAAAACAAAGTCTCTGCTCTTAGTCATCTGTCCAATGTCTAACTCAAGAAGGATCAAAAAGCCATTTTCTAATTAACCTTATTTCAGGAAAGACAATGAGAATTCCATAAAATAAATTGTAAGATATTATGAACATGGAAAAATAGATAGGGCATGTCTGATAGGGTGCGTTAAAAAGTATTGATGAACTTCTTGGGACCTCAATTACCTCCTTAGTATATAAGTAGTTCTTGAAGCTAGATACTTTAGAATCATTTAGGAACTTTTTAAGAAGAAAATTCTATCACCATAGATTAGTTTTGCCTTTCTTTGAACTTTGTAAAATGGAAAAATATAGAATGTATTCTTCTGTGCCAGCTTTTTAAGTTAAGCACTATTTCTGTGAAATTATCCTTGTCGTTGCATACCAGTAGTTCATCCTTTATTATTGGTGTAAAACATTCCATAGTATAAACATGTCATAAATTATTCATCCATTATCTGTTGATAGACATTTGGGCTGTTTCTAGTTGGGGGCTACTATATGTAATAGTACTATGACAGTTCTGATCTGTTTCTTAGAGTAGACATGTGTACTCATTTATTTGGGATAGATATGTAGAATGGCTGAATCATAGGGATTTTGCATGTTTCATTTTAGTAGATATTGCCAATCAATTTTCCAAAACAGTTGTTCCAAACAGCAGTGTATGAGAGTTCCAGTTGTTTCCCACCCTCTCTGACCTATCGTATTGTTAAAAAGAATTTTAGCCTTTCTGGCAGATGTATCATGATATTTCATTGTGACTTTAACTTGCACTCTCCTTCTGGCTCTTGATATTGAGCACTTTTTTCAAGTTCTTATTGGGTATTTAGGTAAGCTCTTTTTTGCTTTGAGTTGTTTTATTTTTTTATTAACCATTATTTTAATTGAACTCCAGTTAATTTAAATGTGTGTATAGCAAAGTGATTCATATGTGTGTGTGTATATATCTATATATACACTTATTTTTCAGATTCTTTTCCATTATTAGGTATCCTCTTTCATGAGATGCCTGTTTAAGATTTTCCTCATTTAAAAATTAGATTGTTTGCCTTGTTCTTATTTAGCTGTAGTAGTTCTTTATATATTTTGGATACAAGTCCTATGTTGGATATATGTATAGAAAAACTCTTTTCCTTCTCTGTGAACTGCCATTTCATTTTCTTTGTTGTCTTCTGATGAAGACAATTTCTCAATTTAATGAAATCTAATTTATCATTGTTGCTCTTTATGATTAGTGATGTTTTGTGTCCTTTTTAAGAATTCTTTGTCTACCTATCCCATGGCCATTAAATATTCCATGTTTTCTTCTCCCCCCCAGCCAAAAACAAAAAGACATTGACTGTTGATGGGAGATGGGATGTGGCAAGGTAGATGTGTCCACCTATGAGAAGGGACAATTCCAACAACTGAGTGGGGGCAGGATAATTAGGCTAACAGCAAACTGTTCTTTATGGCTCGAGTAGGGGCCTTGAATGCAGATGTCTGCAGAGGCTTAACAGGCAATGAAAATGAACAAGGCTGGTGTTTGCAAGAGTCATAGGGGATTATGGAGTCTGCGGAGAACTGGAGAGGGTCTGACTATCGAAAGGGAACAGCTGCTTCTTGATGGTACTTGTGAATATTGTCACACAAGAATGAAGACCCAGCATTGCTAGAGATTCTGAATTTTTCAAGAAAAACAGAAATCCAGATTTGTGTGTGCTCTATTCTGATTTTTAAATGTTGACAACTCATATTTCATTTTCAATAGTACTAACTGAGTCAAAATATTTTAGAAACAACCCAGTCTAGACATTGTCTGTTTGCTTTTCTGAACTTGAGTATGAGAAACTGAAAAGTGAGTTGGGTCTAGACTGTAGAAGTCACCCAACGCCAAGCTAAGTACTATTTTTAAATTGTTAGGCAAAGAGGAGCAGCAATTGAAGGCTTTTCAGCAGGAGGGTAGTGTGGAGGGTGCTGTGCTGGAGAAGGATTAATTTGGTTTGTGGATGAGAGAAAGAAGAGGCAAGATGGCCACGTTGGCAGCAATTACATTCATTAGAGTAGCTGAATGGAATGGAAACATAAATAACTGTGATTTGTACTAACAACAGCTACCTATCACTATTATCAAATATTCAATTCTACTTTTCACAATACATTAGCAAAGAAAAAGACTAAGAACAGGGGTATCCCACTTTGTGGGATCCTTCCTAAACTTAATCAAACAAGAGCTTATCAAAGAACATGGATATCCTTGATCTCCAAGGTCCCATGATGCATCCCTGCCTCCTCATGTTCCCTTGGCTTAATGTACCTTCACAGTTAGACCCTGCTCTCAAACCATATCTTGTTACTCCAGCCAGACTGTGAAAACTACTAAGGGAGAGGTCCGTTCTCTCAACTTAGAACTCTCTATAAAAAACTGGGATATAAGAAAGAAGAAAAATGTCACCCACAGCAAAGTATCCCACACACAGGGAATGGGCTGAGATTTTAAGGTCAGGCCCAGAAAATTTCAGCATCTTTTTAAAAATGGAACATGCCAGATTCATTTATACAATTATATATTACTTTGAATGTCTGTATTGTGCCAGGCAATGTGAGAAATTAAAATATAAATAAGACAAAAACCCTGTCTCACAAGGAGAGGTTAATTATTTGATTTATTGGTGATGTTATGATATGGGAATAAAGTAGTACAATCCAAAATAATAAGTGATACATTTTAAAATGGAAACTGGATAAAGTTCTGGACCTGTGCCTTTCAGTGGAGAGAAAGATTAAATCTATTTACGAGAATTAGGAAAAACTTTAAATAAGAAGAGATATTGAAAATAAGCTTTGAAAGATACATAGATTTAGATATTATGAGAAGGTGAGGGTGATATGATTGACATGTGATATGACTTCGGGAATATTAACCCCATACTAACTCTAACAGGGTTTCCCAAAGTGTGGTATAAGTGTCATTGGTGGAATGCACGATAATATCAGGTGGTTCACGTATAAAGATTTCCTTAATGGATCCATATCTATTTTAATTGTTAAATTTACAAAGTTACAAGGGTATTTATATGTAAAAATAAGAATTGAGAAAGAGGGGCTTCCCTGGTGGTCCAGTGGTTAAGAACCCACCTTCCAATGCAGGGGTTGCGGGTTCGATCACTGGTTGGGGGACTAATATCCCACATGCTGCGGGACAGCTAAGCCTGTTGGCTACAACTGCTGAGTTCACGCAACTCAACTAGAGAGAAGCCCGCGCGCTGCAATGAAGAGCACGCATGCCACAACTAAGACCTGATGCAGCCAAAAATAAAAATTAATTAATTAAATTAAATATTAAAAAAAAAGAATTGAGAAAGAATGGGATCCCAACAATTGGAATGACTAGATCAAAGAGGTTTTGGAAATGTGGAGGACACTGAAATTCAACCTCCCCACCCCAGAATCACTCCCATTTGTGTCCCCTTACCTGAGGAAATAGTTTATTTCTCGTGGGGGAAAATTGCCTCTCTCTTTCCAGGAAAATATAAGATTGTCCCTCATGTCCCACCCTTTATTGTTGCTTGACCTGGGATAAGAATCCCAGTTTCTACAGTTTATCAGGTATCAAGCTAGATGCTGGGGTGAGCAAAACCCGACTTGCCTTCCTGGAACTGCTAGTCTATTGGGCAAGACATGGATTAAACAAAGAAATGCAAAAGAAATGTAAAATTGCCACAGAGTAAGGCATACAAAGGAAAGGTACACCGGGATTTCAGATACAGGAAAATTTGTCTTAGTCACAAAGACAGGAAAATCTTTCTTGAGAAAGTGACCTTTAGCTGAGTCTGAAACCTGAGGATTGAACAGAAATGTAGGAAGGGGATCTGGAAGAGCCTTACATGTAGAGAAAACAGCCTATGATAACCCAGATGAAGAGGAGCCAGGATAATGAGAAACTAAAAGCTGTTCACTGTGGCTGGTGTCCACAACCAGGAGACTGTGTTGGGAAGGCCAAAGAGTCGATTGGTAGAGCATGCCCACACAGGTTTTAAAGACTCTGTTAGAGAGGTTTTTAGTGGTCATTTTAAAAATTAACTTTTGGTTAATTTTAATTTTAAAAATTGAATAGCAGTGTTTAGTTTACTCGTTGTATGATTTACTTCTACTTATGGCTTTCTGTTTATAATAGTGAAAAAGTTGTTTTAAATAAATTAATGATATTAAAATAAAGGATCAATTTTAGTAAAAATATGGATTCACAAAATTTCTGCAGGTGAGGGCTTCCCTGGTGGTGCAGTGGTTGAGAGTCTGCCTGCCGATGCAGGGGACGCGGGTTTGTGCCCCGGTCCGGGAGGATCCCACCTGCCGCGGAGCGGCTGGGCCCGTGAGCCATGGCCGCTGAGGCTGCGCGTCCGGAGCCTGTGCTCCGCAACGGTAGAGGCCACAACAGTGAGAGGCCCGCGTACTGCAAAAAAAAAAAAAAATTCTGCAGCTGGTATATGAATGACTGATATTTGGGAAACATGAAACTGACTTAACTGTCTTGTCAATGATGACACATCACAGCTGTAGTGTCCAACGGTAATAACCAAAGTCTTGGAGAATATATCTCACCAGGCCAGTCCTAATATTGAAGACAGTTTATTCTGGCCAAATTCTGTTACAGTCTTTTCCAAATAGTGTTATCCCCTGTTAAAAAAGTACACAATGTGAGAGCTGTGAGTTAAGTTTTATTTGGGGCAAAATGAGGACCATAACCTGGGAGACAGCATCTAGGATAGCTCTGAGGACCTGCTCTGAAAAGGTGTGTGTGACAGGGAGGTCAGTATATATGTGATTTTCGTAAAGGGGGTTACGTGCAGTCAGGCACACATTTTGGCAAGGCTTGCTGCCAGTCACGAGGAGCAGATGTCCCCGTTTATGATTTGAGTGCTTTTCTAGATATGAGAAGATGCAAGATATTGGGCTCATAACATCTTCTGAAAATATCTACCTATCTGAAGGCCTCTTCTGCCAGTTTCCCCCAGAGCACAGAGAGCCTCATTCCTGATCTCCACCCTGAACTCCTTTCAGGCTGTGTTGAAGGTCAGTGGCTGCAGTGGCTAGTGACCTAATCCTTGTAGAAGCAAATGGCAAGTGACAATTTTTAGCTGGCACCCGCACTTGGCAAAATGAATTTATAGTAAACCCTTGCCTTCCAAGTACATTGCTTAATCTTATTTTGTTTCAGATGCAGTGGCCAAACTTCACCACGGGTGGTCGTCAATATCTCAGTTCTTCCAAAGTATGAACTTTGGCCATTGCTACACATGGAACAAGATATGAAATCAGGGGCCAGAACAACAGTGATCCAGTCATCATATTGATGGCAATTACGTTCCGTACTAAGAAATTCTGATGTTCACACTGGCAGCTCAAAACTTCCTCTGAAGACATTGTTTTGCCATGAGGAAGAATCTGATGAAAACTATTGCTTTTTAGTGTATGGAATATTAGAGTTTGAGAAAAGCAAGGTTTGTCTACTCTCACCTCATGCAGTTTACAAAGGAAACACCTGAGATTCGGGGAAATTACATAGGGAAAGGACTTACCCAAAGTCATATAACTAGCTCATGTCCTGAATCAACCCTCCGTTTCACACCAGGTCAGGCAAAAGAGCGCTAACAGAATCTAGGACGGAGGATTGGAATGTGCGTTATGGTAAGACTTGTACGGAACATGCATCACCAGCCTGTCCTTGCTCACTGGATTCTGCACTCCATAGTACATACACAACCACTGTACGTATTCCATGCTTGATACTTTGAAGCCCTGGGACAAGTTCCCAGCTCCAAAAGAAGTGAATGAAAAGAAGAGCAGACAGAAGTTAAAGGCTAACTTCTCTTCTGTTTCTGAGTCACGTGCACAGCTGACCATCTCCACCATCCACCTGCTGCCATTCAAGCCAGATTTCATCTTGAAAAAGGATGGCCTGTACAAAGACATTTGGTTCTACCCATTAATTATGGAGAGCTCCTTTAAGAAATCATATTCAACTTTGGGAAAAAACTTCATTTGCTTCCCAAGATGCAAATGATGTGGTCATTTTGGCTAAAAAGCAAAATATGTTTCCTGTTTAAAAAGTGGAACAGAAGAGAGGGCCCTTTGAGATTTTTTTCTTCTAAAGAATTTAGATCACTTATTGCTTGAATTATAATGCAGACCCAACAAGGCTTCTGTGGTAGGAAGGGACCAGCAATTGATTTTTCCCAGGAGCAATTTTTTGTACTAGAGCAGAGAGAGAGAGAGAAACTAGCTTTATCACAGTGTCAATTATTTAATTCTTCTATTTTAGGCTCCTGTTTTTTAAACAGGAAATTTCTGGGGCATAGTTGCATACCAGTATAGTATGTAACCAGGAAAAGGCACACTAGTAATGTGTGATAATAAGAAAGAAATGTTTCTTTGTAACATCTTGAAATAAGATTAATGAAGTGAATGATTAATCATATTAAAAAAGGGATTCTTTGTCTAACTGAAGAAATCACTACACTTTCCCTTAATTCATCAGTCCTCCTAGTACATTGAAAAGAGACTCTAATATTCTCTGTCTACCAGCCAACTATGCATACAATAAGACTGAATAACCGGGAGATTTCTATGCTTTTCCATTTGGATGAAAGCATCCTGTATTTTCTCCAGGCTTCACTTCACTTCACCATGTCTGAGAGCCTGTCTGTAAAAACCCTTTGATTGTTGGGCAGACTTAACCTAGGAGGAGACATGCTCCCCTACCTTCCCAACCTTTTTTTCCCGACTCACCTTGCAGGAGTCAATACAGTCAGCCCTCCTTATAGGTGAGGTTTGAATTTGCATCTACAGTTAGTTGAACCCAACCCGCAGAAGCGGAATTTGCAGAAGCAGATGGCTTCCTGTACTGCACACATTTTATGTAAGGGACTTGAGCATCAGCAAAGTTTGGTATCCCAGCAGGGGTTCCCCATGCCCTCAGAAACCATGATTGTACACATTTATGGTATAATTTTCCTGTGTTCTGTCAGCTGCTCAAAGGGAGAAGGCAGTAAGATTCGATGGGCAGCTGACATTTTGGAAGATCATTTTCCTCAGCTGTTTTGAATCCAGAATAAGACTAATGCCATTTTCTAGGTTTATGGTGATGAACATGGGCTTTGGCACTAGGTTCACCTGGATCAGTGGATCCAAATCCTAATTTTTCCACTTACTAGCTGTGTAATCATGGGTAACATACTTAACATCTCTGAGCCTCCTTGTTTTTCATTCATAAAAATAAAAATAATTACTTCCCTTGCAGGATTTTTCTGAAATTTAAATGAAATGAAACAGTGAATAAATAGCTGGTAAAAGTTTGAAACATAAAGCTGTGTAACAACTAATAGTCACTGTTTCAATTTAAAAACTGTTTCCTAAATTCCTGATAACAATAATTTAGTTCTGTACTCTCAACAGCACCTAACAAAGTGCTTCTGCACGAAATTGTGGCTCAGTAAGCATTTGTTGCATTCACTTCAATTCCCAAGTCTGAATGAGCAATAAAAGTGACACATGCTGTGTCTGCCAGGAAATGCACTAGCAGGGCTCAGATTGTTCACATGTGTTAGTTGGAAATGGCCTGAAAGATGAGAGAGAATCCAGGCCTTTAAAACAGCACTTTGGAAGCTATCCAGCAATCAGTTTCACTTATCTTGCAGGAAAGCACAGGACAGGAGACTGTAAGCTTTTCGGTAGCCTTCATTGAAACCAGTGTCCAGAGAGGCTGGTCAAGACTCTGTTCTGTAGAACAACTGGATCTTGTAAGTCTAATTTATTTCTTATCAGGATTAAAGCAGGCAGAATCAAGAGACTCTCTTTCAATGACATAATCAATACAAAGTGTTACTATAAATAAATGAAAATAATGATTCTTACATACCAAAAAATAAACAGAACATATATATCTAAACAAGTGTAGTTAAGACAGATCTGACACAGAGTAGGTACTTGAATGCTTTCAAGGGTTGGTAGGAAATAAATTGTGTTCTCAAAATGGCTTATTTGAAGAAGGTTTAACAAGGTGTAGGGAAACCACAAGTTGATAGCAAAATGTCCCTGGGACAGTAACACCACAGTGCTGTCATCGCCTTAAATCAGAGGTGATGGGAACCTGGAATGAGTCATGTGGAGAAGGCTACTTTGACCTGAATTGTGACTCTCAGGTGAGGGATACAGTCAGCTCCCCGGCAACCATTCAAGAAAATGGTTCATTCAGGAGGGAAATATTCTAATCTTACTTCCCTTCCTCCAGTCTCTGCCAGTGTTTCCATTTGGAGCCAGAGCCTGTTGATGTAATTCATACAAGGGCACAGAATAGGGAGGAGAAAATAGGGTATAGGTTTGGAGGGGCAAATTAGATGAATCATCTTTGAAACCTAATGCCCAATATGATGGTATTTGGAAGTAGGGCCTTTGGGAGGTGATTGGGTAATAAGGGTGGATCCCACATGAATGGGATTAGTGCTCTTATAAAAGAGGTCCCAGAGAGTTCTCCTGCGCTTTCCACCACGTGAGGTTGCGGTGAGAAGACAACTGTCTATAAACCAGTATGTGGGCTCTCACAAGACACTGAATCTGCTGGCACCTTTATCTTGGACTTCCAGCCTCTAGAACTGTGAGAAATAAATGTTTGTAGTTTACAAGGCACCCATTCTGTGGTATTTTGTGATAGCAGAGTTAACAGACAGACAGGGGAGTTAACAGCTCCCATTTAAAGGGAAAATGCACTTATTAGGAGTTCTGGTGTACTTTTTCTTTGCCTTCTAGTACAGAGATTCAGAATAATGACAAGTTGCTTTTCCTTCTACTACCCTAACTCCTCCCTATCACCCATACTGCCCTCTACACTGTCAAATACGCATTTCTAATCATTATTACCCATGTTTTATTGACCAAGTTGGAATCGTACCCTGGTATAAGTTGACATCATGTCTGTATTTGTGGGTGTAGGGTAGATACTACCTGCCCATTCTTCTTTTGCTATAATGGGTGTGAGTTTGGGTAAGGGAAATGATCATTAAATTAAAAAAAATACTTTGGGAAATGAATAGAATATGATTTAGCTATGTGGTCAGTCTTTATAAATGCACTGCAAAGTAATACTATGTTACAGGTTTTTAAGAGTTTGCAAAATTCTTTCCATGTTATTTTCGCTCCATTTCTAAAACATGAGGACCCAAACTCAGAGAGGTTAAGTGGCCATCTCAAGGTCACAGAACTATTTTGTAGAAGAGTGGGGACTTGAAGCTATATCTAATATATGCAAATCCAGAACTGTGTTTAGTACACTATATCAGTGTGCAAGCAGATAAAAAAGGTATTGGACAGGAGATCCTAAGCAGCCATGGGACAACATTATACCCAGGCACTTTGGGGAGCTTTTATCATTTAAAAACAAAGGTGAGAAACTCATCCCAGTTTGGGACTGAAAGTCCCACATCCCAGGAAACCTCTCAAACCTGGGTAAACAGGGAAGGTTGGTCACCCTACAGTTAAGTCCTACATTATTCACTATTTGGAGAGCATTGCTTTCATGAAGGAATCATAGCCACTTTTGCTTACATTTCCTTGGCCAAAGGATATCACATGGACACTCTTGGGTTCAATAAGGTGGAGATAACATAACCATTCTACTGGGAGCAGCAAAACTGGACCATTTGGCCAAGGGTAGTACAATCCACTATGACTGGTAATTAGTACATCCCATGATCCAACCTAGAGGGAGTGTGGGAGAAACATGGGAAAATCTTCAGAACTCTAACTTCTACTTGTCATGGAGGCCCGGGTTATTAGTCACCTCCCTCCTTTAAGTTTTTACGAGCATTTAGATTTGGGTTTTATAACTGGAAGGGACCTCAGAGAAATTCTGCTTCAGCCCTCTGTCTTTGGACTGGTAAGGTGTGACTATCATTGTCTTAAAGGTATGCTGTCTGATGCCCAGGCAGGTGGATCCCTAAGGTATTAGGATAAGCAGTGGTAGAGGAAAGGCTATGGCCTAATCCTTCTGTTTTACAACCTCCCTCCTTCTTCTATCTTTACTGCGCTATGGATTGGAATTTGCCTCAATGTCCTTTTGTTACATCTCCAATAGTTATTTAATAGTCTTCACCTTTAAAGTGAGGCCAGCAACACCAAATCTCCTAAATATAAATACCCCAAATTATAGTATTCCAAGCAAAGCTTTGTTTTCTTGGCTTACTTTTTTGATTATCCTAGTAATTTTACATATGAAAACATGATTACATTATTGGGTTCATCTCCTAGTTAGTATATAAAACATTTCCCCAAAATAAATGATATAAAACTATTGCATTGGGCTTCCCTGGTGGCACAGTGGCTGAGAGTCCACCTGCCGATGCGGGGGACACAGGTTTGTGCCCCGGTCCGGGAAGATCCCACATGCCGCGGAGCGGCTAGGCCCGTGAGCCATGGCCGCTGAGCCTGCGCGCCCGGAGCCTGTGCTCCGCAACGGGAGAGGCCACAACAGTGAGAGGCCCGCGTACTGCAAAAAAAACCCCCAAAACCCCAAAAAACTATTGCCTTCTTTCCGTAATTGGTCTTGGACATAAAATTGATTATTGGACATTACATGATAGTTTTGTTTAGGTGTCTCCACTTCTTTATTCAAAAAATCTCCAAATTATATTGTCTTGAACTAGATCCAGAGGACTAACGAGAAACTCAGAGGCGGTCAGGGCATATGATAGAGGAAGCTGTTGTGAATTCCTGAATTTAAGAGGTGAAGACCAAAGAAGAAAGGCCAGTCTTCCATTCTCTTGGGTAAATCTTCAAGCCGAAGTAAAATGACATACTTACATATTTGGCCTTTAGTGTCATCCAAATACAATGAAAGATATTTTCAAAAATAGCTAAGGGCCATGTCATTCTTAAGTTAAATTATTTCATTTTGATCAATTTGGAAGCCAGAGTGAGCCAGCAGGAATAAGTGACAAGCTATGTACTTACACAACAAGCTATGTAACGCCCTTCTAAGTCTTCTGCATATTTACGTTTTACTAATTCCCATACCCTTCTACTTGCTCTAATTCCAATTCATTCTTTACACTAATATTCTTAAAAACACTTCCTTGACAAAGAGCCTAAATGATTCAGTTTTGTCATACAGTAAAAATATCTATTCTGTGTGAGTTTTGAAACCCTCACAGCATAATCCCACACTGCTTATTTATCCTTTGTCTTGGTTTAGGCGGGTAAATGTGTGTGTGTGTGTGTGTGTGTGCACATGTGTGCTTGTTTCCACGCTTCTTATGTTTCCATGGGGGATGTACTGCAGCATTGATGCTCCTGGTGCCTCTCTAGGTCACTGTCCGTCCCATCTTTGTCACCCTTCCACACTAAAAAAAAATTGACTTATCATATTTAGTGAGATTATGGAGGGTCTGGCATATATTGGACCCCTTGTAACAGCAGCTGCATCATCACAGTGAAGTGTAATAGTATACTCTCTCTTTTTTTCTTATCTTCCACTCCTCGAGCATACCGCCCTATTCTCCTCCATTTCCTGCCCTCTTACAGTAGGTCTAATGGGTTAGGGAATTACCTTTTCAAAGAAGCTCTGCTCTATAAATTCAAATTGATGTGAAGTAAGAGACTCAAGCATGTTCTAAAATCCAGCCACTTCCAGACATCCTGTACAAAGTAGGTTCTATGAATAACACTTTGGTTAATTCTGGAGAAAGGAGATGCTGAAAATCCAAAGCCACAACTTATGCTTACAAATAGGAGGAATATCTTAGGCCAAATAGATCCTTTGTCTGTTTTGGAAATAGCAGTAAGATACTGCAAGCTAAAAAAGAGAAACCAGAGCCAGGCTGGAGTTCTGTGCAGTTCTTCGGACCAGATGTAGGATCATGAATTGATTGTGCTTCTTGGAGGCCTTCACACATAAAATTCTGAAAAATTGCCATCCTACAGGTGCACTGGTCAATGGTGAAAAGCCAGGTTGTCATCTGTTTTTTTAAAACATGGTACTTGGTCAGTGATGCCTTCCTGATTCTTTACGTGGACTTGCAATGAATTGGTCATTTCATTATTTTTCATTGTGGTTTCTTCTATATGTCTTTGGATGTGGAATATATGTTTTGGTAGGCTCCAGTCTTTTTTCATCCATGGTTGTTCAGCAGTTAGTTGTGATTTTGGTCTGCTCATGAGAGGAGGTGAGCTCTAGGTCCTTCTACTCTGCCATCTTGTCCTGTCATTTTTCTCCTTTGTCTCTTTCCCTTTCTCCACAGAGAATCTTTTCTGTGCTTTATTGGTTTTCCGAAGGGTTTTTCTTCCCCATAAATTTCCAGTTTCTTCTATCTAACTAATCCATGTTTTAAAGTGAGTTCTTATTTCTCTCCCCACGATAGACTGACGCCTTCATGACTGTAGCACTGTTTGGATCACCTTTGAATGTTCAGTAACTAGCACAGTTCCTATAACATGGTAGATGCTCAGTAAGTATCTGCCCAATAACTACTTGCATAAATTAGTGAATTCATGAAAGAAATTGGAATTGCAAGATTAGCTCTTTCTTAGTAGCTGATGAGCTCAATGAAATATTTAAGGTGAGGAAAAAGGAAACAAAATACCACTTGAGTTTTTGATTGTCTGAATGACTTTCAATCATTCTCCTATTTTGTCTACTTTTTTATTTCCTTACATGTAAAATAAAATCAGTGGGGTTTCAAGTAGTTCTCAAATGAGTTCTAGATGTTCTATTATGAGATGATAGGAACAGGAGGATAGAGTGGATTAAAATCTGGACTCAATCCTTCCAAGCAGAACAAAATTAAAATTCGAAAATGAATGAATCAGACAATTTTTAGGTCTCTTCTAGCTTTACAATCATGTAACTGCATCATGTTATTGTTTTCTTCCTATTTTGTGACTGTCATAAAAAGATTTTTCAATCATTTTTAGAATAGTAGTTTCCCCCAATCATCAGAAATAGGCAAAGCACTATGTAATTCTGAATGAGATTACACTAACTAGCTGGGTGATTTTGCCTTACTCATTAAATATATTTCTCAAATTATAGTTATATACATACAAGAAATGCAAGTATTTGCCATTAATTGCTTCTCTTTAAGGGATCAATAGACACTTTTCAACTGAATTCTTTTTCTTACTGCATTGACCAACTTTGATTAAATTACTGAAATTTGATATCTTGGAAATAAGTAATATGGCCTCCAGTTTCCAAGGAATTTTGAGAAATACAGTATTATTTTTTGAGGAGAAACATGAAAAATCACCTGTCTCTTTAGCTCAAGCAAGCTTGTCATTGCCACTGTCAGGGATTTTAACATTTGCATGTGTGTGTGTGTGTGTGTGTGTGTGTGTATGTGAAGAACTATAGTTCATTCACTTAAATACTTGAGATCATCTAAGACAAATTTGATTATGTTCAGATATACAATATAATGAGTTGGAATGTGACATAACAGTTTTTTCTCTGACTCTCCTACTTATTTTTTTAATCTGCTTTTCTTCATCTGTAATATTAGGAATAACTAAAATAAGCATATTAAGTGCCTGGAAGGCAGTGAGAACTCAACAAAAGGCAGTATGAAATAGGAAATGGAGCAGTAGTAGGTATGGCAGCAGCAGCACTAGTGATCTTAGTAGTTCAAAGATCCCTAAGTGAAGAAGCAAAGGGTGCCCTCATCAGCTCTTTTCCTCACCTCAGAAAAGGGCTGTGTGGGGTGTGGCAGAGATTGCTAGCTGATCACCAAAACCGCACATGATACCCTTTCCTGGCACTCAACTAAAATACATTTCCTGTTCTTCTCTGTAGTTAGTGTGGCTGTACAAATAAGTTCTAGCTAATAAAATATGAGCAGAAATGAAGTATGCCACTTCTAGGCTTGGATCACAAAACCTTCTGATACATCCTCCATGCCCTTTTTAACTTCTGGGCTTGAGGAAATGAAGATGACTCTCAAAACTTTTAAAGACCAAGCAACTTCAGCTTGCTTGCCTGCCCAGTCCTGTTGAAGAGGTTTGAGCTATCCTACATGTTGAGGTCTCCTTGTTAAAGCAGCTAGCCCTCACTTAGTAGTGCTACTAAATTTGAGTATGTATCTTAAATGTGTACCATATCAAAAGTCTGTGGCGTTGCCTTAATGGCAGTAGGCAACTGAGAAATGAAGTACGTACTGGAGACTATAAAGGTGAAGACACACTTTATGCAGAGCGTATCATCAGTTAAGTATTGCTGTGTAACCACGCCAAAGCTCAGCAGCTTTGACAACAATCATTTTTTCTCACACACCTGTGGGTTAGCTGTGGTGGCGGTGTAAAACCTTGACCTGCCTTGAGTTGTAAGAACACCAGATGGATATCAGGGTTGGAAAAGGAGTTACTTATTAGTGGGAGTCAAGGATAGAAAAATGAGATAACAGAGCCTCTGAATAAATAGATATCTGACATTTAGATTTATATATGTAACATCCTTTAGAAATTTAACAGTTTCTACAACTAACCAGGCATTTCTCCCTGATTATAAATCACCAGGTGGAGGTCAAAGATGTATTATTCTCAGGCCTAAAAATTTGACACAAAATTAAGTTGATTGAGAAAATTATTTTTCATCCTAAAGTTTGTTTCTTTTCCTCTTCCATAAATTTGGACAGTGAGAGTCAGCTGATCTTGGAGGAGAAGGAAAAGCACTAACATTAACTGACTATCTTCTAGGAGCTGTAATTAGATTAGGGCCTTTACATGTGCTTTGCCAATTAATCTTCAAAGAAATGCTAAAAAAGTATTATTTATTTCCCCCATTCTAGAATGTAGAAAGTGAGCACTTAATTCATTAGAAAGTGGCAGGGCTAGTACTTGAATTCTAAACCTAGAATTCCATCTTTCATGCTTATCTCATTATATTGTGCAGCTAATACGCTGAAATAGCTTTAATAACAATTAGGGTAGGGTGATACATATGCTCCTTCCTTTTCAGAGTGATGAAAGAGCCAAAAGATTGCCTGCAATGCCCATTTCTGTACATCTAACCATGTTTCTATTGGTTTAGGAAACTTCTAAGGACATTTTCAGGGGCCATGGTTAAGTTAACTTCTGGTCCAGTTAGTGTTACTAAGTTCCATGTCCACTTATTGCATGCTTAACCCCACCTAAGCATGAGTCCTTAACCACTGGAGAGAGTGGTTTAGAAAGTGTAGAAATTGATTACTGAATTATCTTTCATTAGTGGGTCAGGACTATTAGTCTTTGTAAGACATTAGACAGGTTAGAGATTTTACCACTGGTTTGATTTTCTTATTTAAATGGTTTCTTTTCAAAAGATATTTGCAAGGACATGATTTTCATATGAGAAAAATAGAGACACAGGGAAGCAAAATGGCTCATTCAAATCCCCTGTCCTGTGACAGCTTTATGACTAGAGCCCAGGTATTTTACCTTGATCCAGAAATAATTTCACAGCAACATACCACCTCCTAAACAAAAAAGTTGCAAAATAGTAGTATAAGGGATTTAGGATTATCTTGTCCATAGAACACAATAGTTTGTATGTCAGAGAGGAAAAGCATTCTCAACTAGAACAGCCACTCAGCTGATTTAATATAATATATATTGAGTGTTTGTGCCAGGCATTGACTGAGGGCTTACATCATTACTGTATCTAATCTTCAGGAACCCTGGATTTAGGTATTAATTTATCCCTCTTTTGCAGCCAAGGAAACTGAGAAGTTAGATATCTTTTTCCAGATAGCTCAGCCGAACCTAGGGATTCATGTTCTATCCACGGGTAGGAAATACTTGGACCTTGTTGGATGGAACTTTCTGGAAATTGCTTTATTTTAGAAATTCATCACCAAATTTGCCCTGAAGGTATTAGGAAATTCTGAAACAAGGAAGCTATGATTCCAAGCCACAGGAATTTCTCTTTCCATTCAATTAAATTCAACAATTTATTATCCCAAACTGAGGGTACATTGTTGGAAAACTCTTAAAAATAAATAAAATAGTGGGCAAACATATTCAAACAATCGGAAAAATGATCTGTAAGGGTTTAATTTCATAAGTATTGAATCAGTTTCCTCTTTTGTATTTTTTGGTGAAAGCTGAATTCTATATAACACTCTGCACCCATTCCATGAAAACAGCTGCAGTGCATGTTCAATTTATTTCCCAAGTTATGGACATGGCTTGGTGCTATAATTGTGTCCTTCCACAGATAGGACATTGCCATTTTAATCGACTCAGACTCAGTCTGTATAACAGTGGCCCTGATCCAATCTCTGGCTCTAGGTATATTTCCTTAGCAGATTCTGCTGTGATAACTTTTCTTCTATACTTTCCAACAATATTCTATGGAGAGCAATTCCACCTAGGCCAAGTACAAGGTGACCTAACCAAACTAGTCTCTTTCTCATATGTTTGATACTTAGTAATATATTGGAGGTTCTGCAAGTGAAATAGGAACACTGTGACTTCTGTGCAGCCAGAGTAAATTATTGTCCTTGTTATTCTTATTGCTATTTGCACACAAGTGAATCCTGCATTTGCTTTTGAAGTATGTTAATTCCTTTGAAGTTGTACCAGACTGGTTAGGGTACTAAGTTTAAAGGCTGACTCTTCTTTGTCCCTAAGATGACCTGTTTCAGTGGAATGATCATAAAATTTCCTACAGCAGGGGACTTCCCTGGTGGCGCAGTGGTTAAGAATCTGCCTGCCAGCGCAGGGGACATGGGTTAAAACCCTGGTCCGGGAAGATCCCACATGCCATGGAGCAACTAAGTCCGTGCGCCACAACTACTGAAGCCTGCGCGCCTAGAGCCCATGCTCCACAACAAGAGAAACCACCTCAATGAGAAACCTGCGCACAGCAATGAAGAGTAGCCCCCGCTCGCTGCAACTAGAGAAAGCCTGCGTGCAGCAACAAAGACCCAGTGCGGCCAAAAATAAATAAATAAGTTAATTAATTTTTAAAAATTCCTACAGCAGTAAATTCTTATTTTCATGAGATATTTTACATTCACTATAAAATAATATTCATTAAGAAAGGAGATCTTAATGAAAATTGCTGTTTAGGTAAGTAAGCTCACTCAGAGATGTGCCATTCTTTTCTCCTCTTCCCTTACCTCTAATTATCTTGAAAATTATAGGCAGTATATGCTGCTGTTTAAGGCAGCTACTCTGGAACCAGAATGCCTAATCCAAATGTTGGCTCCACCACTTATGAGATGTGTGAAATAGACCAATCACATAACCTTCCTGAACCCTAAACTCTCCTCTGTAAATAGGTAATAATATTGTTACCAATCTCAAATATTATTGCCAATCTCGGGTAATAATATTATTATCAATCTCATTCTGTTGTACAGATTAAATGAATTAATACAAATAAAATAGGTGGTGGTGGGATGAATTGGGAGATTGGGATTGACATATATACACTAATATGTATAAAATAGATAATAAGAACCTGCTGTATACAAAAATAAATAAAATTAAATTAAAAAAATAATTAAATAACATTTAAAAAATACCTAACAAACATAGAAAAGAACAGTTTTTGATGTCACTTATTATCATCTATTTGAAATAAAAGCTTGGTGGCTTGATAAATTCCTTGAAACACAACTCAAACATATCTGAAAGTATATACTTTGCATTTGATTGGGTTGATTTTGTTCAGTAGTCATTTATTTGAATATTCATCCACAAAATCGATGATAACTTATCCATGTGTCCACTCCTTGTTTCTCTTGTTCTCACCATTCTCTCAATGTCTCTCCATTGGGAAATGGAAGCTTGAACTTGTTCTACTAAATAATATTTCTTCCAAAAATAATAATGTATGAGTTGGAGAGAAGGGAAGATTGGTCTGTTTTTTGGATGAAGAACTACCCCTTCACCTGGTCTATCCAGATAGGAGCCAAATGTGTTCCCTAAGTAAGTTCTGCTGAGTAAATGAGAATTTCATTGCAGAGTCACGTCTCATCTCTAAGTCCATAATAATGCTACATGTAATTTATTGAGAGTTTATTCTGCACAAGAAACTGAACTGAACTCGGCAACTAACTTATTTATCCCATATCACCCTCTAAACAATTTATAAAGATAGAATTATTAATCCAGTTTTACAGATTATATAAACAGAAAGCAAGAGAAGTAAAGAGAATGCCCAAGTATGCAGAGTGAGGCAGTGGTAAAACTTAAATCAGAACTCAGACCCTTGGTTCCCAGTTTCCTTCCTTCCCTCCTTCTTTCCTTCCTCCCTCCTTCCTTCTTATTTTCTTCCATTTCTTTTTTTTTAATTAAAAAAAATTATTGAAGCATAGTTGATTTACAACGTGTTAGTTTCAGGTGTACAGCAAAGTGATTCAGCTGTATATATATTATATATATATATGAATATATATCTTTTTCTGATTCTTTTCCATTATAGGTTATTATAAGATATTGAATATAGTTCCCTGTGCTGTACAGTGGGTCCTTGTTGTTTATCTATTTTATGTATAGTAGTGTGTATCTGTTAATCCCAAACTCCTAATTTATTCCTGCCCCCCCCTTGCCCCTTTGGTAACAATGAGTTTATTTTCTGTCTCTGTGAGTCTATTTCTGTTTTGTAAATAAGTTAATTTGTATTTTCTTCCATTTCTGAATCATATCACGTATGGGATATGTCACTGAACGTGGAGTTGGTGGAGTTTCTCTTGGGTCAGAAAACTTTTTCAGCTTCATGCCCAGGTTTTTAAGGGAAATCTCTCACTACCAAGTTTTGGCAGGGTTTTCCTGAAGGAATGCAATTTGGGGAGATGGAGGGTGTGTGACACAGCTCTGGGAAGTCCTCTCAAAAGGGAAAAAACAGGAAATAAATGTAAAATGACTCTCAACTACTTACCTGCCCAGGCTAAGTAAAGGCAATTGAAAGCACAATTTGCTTGTTAACCAAATTAGGTTGGAGAAATGGTCAGAGAGCACAGAAAGGGAGGAAAATTGCCGTTACAAAAATTGGCTAAAAAACTAGCTATTAAACTCCCACTTGCAGTTAATGCTTAGAGCGTGTATAATACGACCCTTTGTAATTCTATCTTTTATACTTCTAAGGAGAAAAGAAGTATTAGTCTAGAGGGTAATGCCATATATTGGCTATATTGAGGCAGTGTGGCTATAGTTTTAATTCCACTGGAATCTTTGACTTTTTTGTGACCGTCTCCATTTTAGACTTGAATACTGAAGGGTAAGATAAGGAAAAAAAATAATGAACTTAGACATTTAGTACCAGACTTACCAGTCTCGACATGCTTTAAGGCAATATGGTAAGGAGGGGAGGTGGCAGGCTTTGCAGCCAGCAGACATATGCTATTTCAAACCTAAAATCCTCTACTTTGTAGCTGCACTGATCATCAGTAGGTCACTTCTTTGGTGTTCATTTGTTTCATCTTTATATGAGAATAAGTAGCACTTGAGAAAATTCTCTTATACTTTGTTCTCCTGGAGCCCTGCCCTCAGGAGCTCTCCATTCTTAAATTGCCCTTTTGTTTAGCATTCCAGAGGATTTTACATTCCTGGGTAGCGCACCCAAGAAAAATTTCAAAAGAAGGTGAGATAGCTTTCATTGTGTAAGCTAATAAGCAAAGGCTGATTGTGAAAGATAATTAGAGAAGGTAAACTCTGAGACCTCCAGTATCTCCTTGGGCAAGTCAGGTAAACAAAGAGTACAGAGTAATTGACCTATTAGAATGTGATTCCATTAAAACTAGCCTTTCTGTAGTCTTCCTTAGGAAGTCTTTGAATTCCCAAAGTAGTTCCAGTAAGGAGACACTGAGCTGGATGCTCTCTAAGGTGCCTCAGAGCTATGGCATTATTTGGTCCCAGGAACTGACTTGAAAATAAAGTGCAGGGTAAAAAAGGGATGGAAGACTCTTCCTAGGTTCCTAAATCTCTGGGGTGTTGCAGATGTGGATCAAGTGCTGAGGTTCAAGATATCAGTGCGTTTTCACAAAATACTCTTTAAGTTTGCAAGTATGAGTTAGGCATTTTCTTAGCAAAACCCAGAAGAGAATTCAGGCATCCTAAGATGCTCACATGTGAGTGGAGAAGCAGACCATTAATTTCTGTACTCCTTTTCAGGAGCAGGAACGCCAATTCCCTTGTGATTTCTACAGAGCCAACTAATCATCTAATGGTTACAGCTGCTTGAAAAGGATTCAAGGATCTTTGGTTTGTCAGCTCCAAAACTCCAAATGAGTAAGACCTACCTTTACGTTTTCTTTTTTTTCTTTTAAAAAATCTTGTCCAGAAAAAGAAAATCAATTAGCAGAGAGTTAACCCAGTTAACCATTTAGGGGATTTATATAGTTGTGGTCTAGTATCCTGACTCCTAGGATGTGGATTTCAATATGCTCAACATCATAATATACACTTGATTCTTTTTAGCTGTTCATTCAAGAATATTTGGTGTTAACTAGACTTTAAGCTTTGGATCCTCTGGATACCTTGGAGTACAAGCTCAAGATTGTTATTTGATTTCTGTAATTCTCACTTTCCTTAACAGGGGAAATAGGAATAATAATAGCAGCCCGGATTCCATGGGGTTGTTGTGGGTAAACATTAAAAAATAATGCAAATAGAGGATTAAGCATACCTCTTGGCACATAGGAACAGGTCCAAACGTTGTTTTTATCCTAACTCTGAAAGGGGAAAAATTAGACTAAGCATCTCAGAATTTCAGGAAAAACATAAAAGAGCATTTTGTGAATCAACTTAAAATTTCTGCAAAGTCCTTTCCCCCCATCCTCTGTCTCTCCCCTACTCCCACTTCCTTCCAGGCAGCAATAATTTAACAGGAAAAACACTGGAGAAACTCTAACCTAACTGTGAAACACTGAGGCTGTTAGGCACGCATTAAATATTTTAGGGCTTCCATAAAATAATTTGCTTCTGAGAATGAGATTAATTCTGCAGTGAAAGGATGGTATTCACTTCCAGCCCTGCGTATATCAGTGTACTTATAAAGATTCTCAAACAAAGATGATGTATTTTGAGATATTTCATGGATAGCAAGACAATACATGTCACTGCAGTGAAATAACTCAAATGTCTGCTCCATTGTTTTCAGCCTCATAAATGTAAAAAATATATTTTTTAAAAGCATTTGTTGAAAATTTTGATGTAAATGAATTCCTCTCATTGTATGGTCATCTTTACATGCCCTTCTGTAAACCTTAAACTTGATTGGTGAATCTACTCCATTTGGATGAAGCCTATGATGAGACTGTCAAAGGATTAGCATCACTTCAAAATCAGTATTTATTAAATAAAAATAATAAATATAAATAGCATATGTGATAAAATAATAAGCAGAGCAGTAACTGCCTTGCTGTACTGTAGCACCACGACTCTATAGCAAAGTATCATTTTAATTTCGATGTTCAGCATAAATTATACATTAAAAATTCATCTGAACTTGAAAACTTTTGCAATTGGATCCAATCGTTTCCTTGGAATGTGTGAAGTGTTGCAAATGCTGCCTAATTCTTTTTGAAGCTCAAGGCAAAGGCAAAAAGTCTTGTAACATACTGGAATGATTTGAATGATTGTACCATAAAATGGCTTGGATTTGCTCATCTGGCTTCAAGTTCAGAGGAATGACCAACCAACTGACATGTTCTCAGCAGTGTAGACTCTGAAGGGCCTGAGCAGATGTTGAAGGCTTACTCCAGGCCAATGCATGAGGTTTTTTGTGGTTTCTCTTAAGTGTTTGCTAATATCTACCACATTGCAAACTCAATGTCCGTTTTCAACTGGCCTGACTGCTCATAATATAATACAGATGATTTCATCTTTTGCGGAGCCTTTTTGCTACAGTGAACTCAAGTCTGCAGGGCTCAGAATTCTCTAATAACATACATGTTTCTTTAAGAACAGGAAAATCCCTTCCCCTTAAACGTTTTCCTGCTCCGTCTTAGGTTCTGTAGTACAATATCATGTGTAATTCCTGTTTAAATAATGCCCTAATTTTCCTCCAAGTCTTCATTTAGGCTTCTGCTATTTTACAATTTTTCTAGATAGGCTGTACTTTGGTAAACACAAAATACCTTTCCTATTAGAAGACAATGCCATCACTCAGATGGGTTAGGAATGCTTCATTTTACAGTAATCAGAATAGAAAGGCTCTCCTTATTCTGTGTTAGATGCAAAGTAAACAGTCCTTTCACACAGACAATGAAGAAACTGTATGCTTTTATACCCTTAGAAAGAAGAAAGAAAAGTCATGGACAGTCTGCTCCAGTTCTGATTTTGACCTGATTTTCATTGCCTTTCACCTTTTCTCACGTTGAATAGAATCACTTGATCGATTCTTGTGTTTGTACCAGCTTTGTTTAAAGGCTTAGTTGAAGTAGACATTACCTTTAATTTCAGCATATGAGAGCATCTTAGAGGACACTGATAATACTTTGTACATGTTTCCTTTTAGATTCTCAGAATGATTAGAAGAAAAGGGCCATTGAAACTTATAAAAGTTCCCTCTGTTCCTTTCAGCTCTACTCCTATAAGCCTTGATAAGTGTAAGCTATGCTGAAGAGTGGCCCCAAGATCTATCCTTCCACCTTAATGAGGTCAAGAATATACATGTAACAAGATGTCAAATTTGTCATTTCATTTTGTTTCGGAGTGCTTAACAGAAGCCCTAAAGGCTGAAAAATATATCCCAGCTGCCAGCATACCCTTCATCCTACAGTAAAGTGCTAGTATGGTAAGACCATGCCATCTAGATCAAAGAATTATTACTAACTTTCTGAAAAACACCTCCCATTATGCTACTGGGCCCTGATAAAGAGATAATGCTTGACCATGGGACAGCCAGTGGCTATGCAACTAGAAATGTTTATCGTGAGTAGAGTTCAGACAGACTCACCACATCATAATGTTGGCCTGGCCAGCAGTAATCCACTGTGAGAAGAAAGTGGTATAGCTGGGATCACACAAGAATAGGGCTAGAAGTCATAAGCGAGATTCACTAGCAGGTGGCCCAGACCTAGACCCTCATGGTACCCACCACTCTTTTTTTTTTTTTTTTTTTTTTGCGGTATGCGGGCCTCTCACTGTTGTGGCCTCTCCTGTTGCGGAGCACAGGCTCCAGACGCACAGGCTCAGCGGCCATGGCTCACGGGCCCAGCCGCTCTGCGGCATGTGAGATCTTCCTGGACTGGGGCACGAACCCGTGTCCCCTGCATCGGCAGGCGGGCTCTCAACCACTGTGCCACCAGGGAAGCCCACCCACCACTCTTGTACAAGCCCTCTCCCTCAGCTGACAGCTACGAACATATGGGGAGCTTCCTTATGACCAGCTGACAGAGGAGGGAATAAACCAAGCTTAGGTCATGAATGGGTCAGCTCAGTATATAGATACAAACGGAAATTGGACAGAGGTATACTATAGTCCATTCAGGACTGACACTGAAAGACATTTTAAGGGAAATTCATCCCAAAGGCCAGAACTTTGGGCAGTACACCTAGCTACCTATTGATACTTTGTGTGGGAAGAGAAGTAGCCCGAGGTAAGAATAATACAGACACATGGGCCGTAGAAAATAGCCTGGTTAGTTAATCAGAAGCCTGGAAGAAGAAAGAATAGAAGATTGGGAATGAAAAATTCTGGGGAACAGGCATTTGGACAACTGATGGGGAGTGGTCGTGAAGTGTGGTGGACTTTCTACTGCTTATCAATGCCACTTAGAGAACATCCAACATAGAAGAGACACTAGACAACCAAGTAGTCTGAGTGACTCAGCCAGTTGACATCAGCCTTTCTAATACTGGCACACTGGGCACATGAACAGAGTAGGCATCAGCCAGACTTTATGGATTCCATTTACTGAGGCTAATCTAGTGATTGCCTTTACCAAATTTCAGTCTGCTAACAACAGAGTCCAAATCTGAGCCCTGAATATTGCACCAGCCCTGGAGGAGACCAACCAGCTCCTTGATAGCAAATTGATTATAATAGGGCCCCTTCCACCCGGGGAAAGGCTGCCATTCATATTAAGTGATATGCATGCCCTTTGGGATATGAGTTTGCCTTTTCTGCCAATAGGGCTGAGCCAGCTCCACAACTGAAGAACTTGCAGAGTATTTGCTCCATTGACATGTGAGTCCATATAAGGTAACATCAGAATAACTGACCTGCCTCGCGGCAGAGTAGATCTGGTATTAGCCTATCCTCTTGGGATCTCTTGGCGCTATTACAAACCACATTTCCCAGGAGCTGTCAGTTATTTTAGCAGTGGTACCGCCTGCTGAAAAACATCTGAGGCTTGGAGAGGACACCTTGGGAAATACTGTATATACCTCAAGTTAAGAGCCAAATATGGTGCTGTGTCTTCCAAAGAGAGAACACATTGATCCTAGAACTAAGCAGTGAAGATAAAAGTAGCCTATTTAATTATCACTCCCAGTGACCCACTTAGAGAATTTGTGTTTCTTATTCTGACAACTCTGAGCCTTGGTAACCAGAGGGAGAAAGCTTCTGCCAGGGAACTCAGAAAGAATCCCATTAGAGCTGAAGCTTTGGCAATTGTGCAGTCACTTGACTCTTCTTGTGTCATGAGAACAGCACACAAGGAAGGGAGTCATCAACCTGGCGAATGATTCCGATCATCTAGAGCGGGTAAGCCTGCTTTTATATGGGCAGTAAATAATGTGCTTGGCACTCAGATGATCCACTTGGGTACCTCTTGGTACCCTTGCCCAACTTTGATAACAAATGGACAAGTTCAGTGGCTAAAGCTTGAGAAGGGCATGGTAACCGTTCAGGAATGAGGGTCTGGGTTCCTTTACCAGGTGAGGCTAACAGCAGTGTAGGTTGAGGGTGAAGGGAATCTTGAATGGCTGGTGAAGCAGGAGTACAATGAATATCAGGCTTCAGTACTGGCTTCCCTGTTGCTGCCTGTAGTTCATCTCATTAAGCAGCTCCTCGTAAGCTTCCTCCAGGAACAGTGGGACTGCTCCCAGAACAGATTATATGATGTATGTGGAATTGAAAGGCACAAGGTGTGAACTGGAGTGGACTCAGTGGTGTTCACCCAGATCGCATTCCAGGACTGAAGAACTAAACTCTCCAGGTCCTGGGAGTGTTTGTGACTGTTATCTCTAAGCTGAGTCCCTCTCTGGGACTTATCCTCAGCGAAAGAAAGCCACCTTGCTTTCGGGGTTACCCTCCTTCACTGGGATAGCTTGGGACAAGTCAATATAGGGGTATAAAAGGCCTGCCTCCTTGCCTTAATGGGAGAAAACACTGAAGGGCTAAGCCAACTGCAGAGCTCCGCATAGGATCTGCTGAAGTTTCTACTACAAGTGCATCACAGTTCAATTCCTTCCTCTGCTCAATCCTGATTCCTTCACTTCTCTATAGCTGTTAATGCCCAAAGTACTCTTGCAAGCTAATCTGCTCCTAGAATTCTACATCCTGGGGAACCCAACCTCAAATATCCTTTTTTAAAAGTTTAATATGATATATCAGTTAATCTTATTATTTCTATTAATGTTTTATGCTTATGTAATTTCTGTATGTATGTGTTTATGCTTACACACATGCATGTGTGGCTTTTTAAGTCTAAGGGCACTTCTCCCCCTTAGTAGAATGTATCTTTAACTTTATTTCAATGTCACTTGGGAAACAAGATTAATTAGGTAGAAATTAAATTTCCATGAAAACTTTCTTGAAAGGCTTGTTGGAAAGAGATACCTGGAGAGCCATGATCAGTATTGAATCTGGTGGTAAATTTGTGGGTAAGAGTCTGTGAGATGTGTCTCTCTCAAAATGATAGAAAGCACAGATCTGACCCTTTAGCTTCAAAATTTCCTGAACAAACAACTTGAATTACCGGAAAATGACCCTTCAGAGCTGACTGTTGTTCTCTGTAACAATCACATTTTACAGCAGTGAAGAATAAGAGGAGTCCCTTACCCCTTTGAGGTGCTTTGTGACTTACACATAAGATCTCATAGCAACCCAAGGACTTAGATAAGGAAGGTATTATTATTCTCCTTTCCTTATGCTAAAATTGTGCTGCAGAGAAACTAAGTATGTTTCCCAAGTGTACACAGCTAATAAGTGGCACCCTGGCATCTCAGAATCCTGAAATGATCTGGCCCCCCTTTGATATTTTTAGACACCGCCTCATTAAAAAAGGAAAGAAAGGAAAAGCCAAGTCAACATGAGACAACTGTGCTACATTTTCAATGTTTACATTTAACACATAAGGTATTTTCCATGTCAAAACAAAAAGGAAAAATTAACATCAAATAATATACAAATTAATTTGTAGATATTGTCATCGTGTAACATACAAATAATTAGAAGTTTGCAACACCTTTTACAAATAGCGGTTCTGGTCACATAGCTTTCCTATGCTCTGCCCTCCTGCTACCGCTCCATTAAATTCCAGGCTCTGATCCAAACGCAGGGCTCTTTCTGTAACATTCTATGACATTCTTCTCTGAATTAAACTTGGGTTTTCATTTTTGACCTCCAGTTTTCCTTTTTACATAAGCTTATTTTCTTAAAAGAGGATTTTTTTATTATTGGGATTGTGTTTTCTTTCATCCTATGAAATACTCATTTTTTTCTCTACCTTGTAAAAAAAAAAAAGCAAATTCTTCACCTTCTCTCCCTTACCTCCCTCACTATTTCTGCACAAGTACATACACACTTTCCTATTTTGGGTAGATTTATTCCTTTGAATGGCTTTGACTATGATGAACTTTACTTAAGACATTAATAATTCTTGACAAGGACTTCTTTTGTGTTTTAGCTTTGAAAGGAAAACTTACTATGCATAATTGCCCTGTTCTTAACTGTGTTATAGATTAAAAGCAGCAGAAGCTGATAACAAACAGCTTTGCCCCAAATACACAAACTTCATGTCTGCCTGTTCTTCTTGCAGAATCTAGTTTTACCTATACATGAAGAAATTTTGAGTAAAATTAGGCTTGGTGACTAAGAGAAAAAGGAACAAAGAATTTAGAACTGGATTTAAAGTCTCAGGAATCAAGCCCAGTGTTCGTTATACTTTAAGAATAAAGTAGATAATATTAAATAAATATTACATTTTAATCAAAAACAAATTATAAAAAACAAAAAAATGCAAAATTTGTATTTTGCCTTTGTGGGTACTGTAAGAGATTCAAATATGGTGAGGATAAAAATTATTATTTTAATAGGTATCAGAGAAATTTTTCCTGAAAGACTATTGTCTTTCATTAAAAACACAGTTTAGGGGCTTCCCTGGTGGCGCAGTGGTTGGGAGTCCGCCTGCTGGTGCAGGGGACGCAGGTTCGTGCCCCGGTCTGGGAGGATCCCACGTGCCGCGGAGCGGCTGGGCCTATGAGCCATGGCCGCTGAGCCTCCGCGTCCGGAGCCTGTGCTCCACAGTGGGAGAGGCCACAGCGGTGAGAGGCCTGCATACCGCAAAACAAAACAAAACAAAACAAAAAAACCACAATTGAATAGAAGTGTTTATAAAGATAAGGTCTTCTGGGAGTGGCAGAAATGGTTCAATAATGGAGATAAAGTTATAAATCCATTAATCAATCAATAAAACAAACCTGTCCAAGAAAGCTGCCAGACTTTTGAAATGTCAATCAGTGTGACTGGCAATATTTTTTTAATTTTTTATTTTATGCAATGTGGTTTTTAATTGCTTTTCCTCCACATATATATATATATATATATATATATATTTATATATTTATTTATTTATTTATTTATACAGTGTTAAAGGTTACAATCCGTTTACGGTTATTACAAAATATTGGCTATATTCCCTGTGTTGTACAATACACCCTTGTAGCCTATCTTACACCCAATAATTTGTACTTCCCTTGCCCCACCCCCACTGGTAACCACTGGTTTGCTCTCTATTATCTGTGAGTCCATTTCTTTTTTTATTATTTTTTAAATTAAAAAAACTTTTATTGAAGTAGAGTTGATTTACAATGTTGTGTTAGTTTCAGATATATAGCAAAGCGATTCAGCAAAGCAATTCATATTATACATGCAAATATATCTTTTTCTTTCAGATCCTTTTCCCTTATAGGTTATTACAAACAATTGAGTATAGGTCCCTGTGCAATACAGTAGGTCCTTGTTGGTTATCTATTTTATATATAGAAATGTGTATATGTTAATCCCAAACTACTAATTTATCACCACCCCTTTGCCTTTGGTAATCGTTAAGTTTGTTTTCAGTGTCTATCAGTCTATTTCTGTTTTGCATATAAGTTCATTAGTATCATTTTTTTTTAGATTCCACAGATAAGTGATAGCATATGATGTTTGTCTGGCTTCACTTAGTATGATAATCTCTAGATCCATCCATGTTGCAGCAAGTGGCATTATTTCATTCTTTTTTATGGCTGAGTAACATTCCGTTGTATGAATATACCACATCTTCTTTATCCATTCATCTGTCGATGGACATTTAGGTTGCTTCCATGTCTTGGCTATTGTAAATAGTGCTGCAGTGAACTTTAGGGTGCATGTATCTTTTCAAATTATGGTTTTCTGTGGATATATGCCCAGGAGTGGGATTGCAGGATCATATGGTATCTCTATTTTTAGTTTTTTAAAGAACCTCCATACTTTTCTCCATAGAGGCTGTACCAATTTACATTCCCGCCAACAGTGTAGGAGGGTTCCTTTTTCTCCACACCCTCTCCAGCATGTATTATTTGTAGACATTGTGGTGGTGGCCATTCTGACCAGTGAGTCCATTTCTTTTTTGTAGAGTGACTGGCAGATTTTCAGGTATGGATGCCTGTGTGGCTGACTGGATTTTCCTACAATGGCTGCAATAATATTTCTTCCCTCATTTGCTCTTCAGCAAAGTGACTGTGTCGGTCCTGGGACTACAGTGATGCTCTGCCAATTCCCATGTAACCCTTAAGTGGCCTCCAAGTGTCTGTTAACTGTGTCTTGGAAATGCTGGGGGGGAAACAGAAGTCAGGACTGAAAGGAATGTATCAGTTCATAAATATAGAATTAGCTGATTTTATCATTGAGCAAAACAAATGCTCCAAATGCATGTAAATCACCAGCATAGTTTCCTATGTAAATAATTTGTTGAATTGTAGAGTTCAAAAACATTAACTCTCTCTGTGTCAAACCATTATTATAATAATATTTTATTTCCTCAAAGTGTCTTTTACTCTTTAATCATTTTCCATTAGTATGCACAAATCTTTAGCTTAGAGGTGACTTCTTAAGTCCTTAAGTTCCAACAACACTTTAACAGGACTCTTTGTTGAAGTTGGGGGATTCATGACCAGGGACACTGTCTAAGGAAATCAAAAGATTACTAAGATGAGTACAGGTGATAAGGATACACTTTTCCTATTTTATTCCTTGGAATTGAATGATATAATATCATTAAAACACTCTGGTGCATAAGTAGGTGTCAATAAATGTTAATTCATTTTATTTCTAAAATCCTCCCTGTTCACATATCAGGTCAGTAATGGAAGCAAAGATTCAGTTAGGAAGTCAGTCTCCAGTCTCTCACAGAAATAATGAAATTATCTGTCCATGTGCTTCACTTCTCTTCTGGAATAGCAATACCTCAGAGAATGGGCTATACCTGTTTCATCATTGAACTTCCTACCGAGCATGGTGCCTGGCACATAGTAAGTGCTCAGTAAATATTTGTTCAGTTAACCCAAACTTGGGTACCCAACCACCGAAGTGCGATTTTAAAGTGGTAGTGTGGAGTGGGATAAGGGTCGCTATCCCACAGATGAGATGAGGGGGAAGCTGGGGGATGAACCTATGCATAGGTAGAAACACAGAAATAGGGAGGAAGTTCACATCTGCCATTCAGTTTTATTTTGGTGGCTCAACTACTCTAGATTTAGCATATTGTCATAACATGGATGTTAGGCTAGAATCTTTTATTGTTGCTGAGATAAAAATCTTCTCCAACATGCATTTCAAAAAGGGCCATTCTTTTGAATGAACGCTACTGTGTGATAAAATATCAGTAACAACAACAAAAAAAATGATCATTGTTTGAAAATCTCTGCCCATTGCCGAGAGGGGATTTGCTTTACTTGGACATTCACTTTGTCACATTTTTTTCCTTCTTTTTTAGAACTCCATTTTTATGTCTTTTTTTCTTTTCTTTTTTTTTGTTTTGGTTGGTGGCAGTAAAGTGTATATATCCTTAAATGTCTGCTGTATGAAGTGTCAGTTTTAACCTGTTACATATTTCTGCTTAATTTAGCAAGCATAGGCTTTCTGGTTAGTTGACCTGAAATTGTTGACCCATTTTCATAGCTTTGATTAAATGCAGTTCAAAAGTAGTTTTAAATCTGTTTTTTAAAAAATTGAGATATGACATACTTATACTAAGTACACAAAATATACTTAACACATGTATGTAACACATAGTTATAAAATGAACACCAATACAGTAATCACCAAAGTTAGGAAATAGTATAGTGTCAATACCCTAGAAGCCAACATACCCTCCCTAGGTATTTCTTTCCAACATTGCTCTCTTCTTTCATCTCAAACTTCCACACTGTGTTCATTTTCTAATGCTGGTAGCAAATTACCATAAACATAGCAGCTCAAAACAATATACATTTATAATCTTACAGTTTCCATGAGTCAGGAATCTAAGCATGGGTTAGCTGTGTCCTCTGCTCAGGGTCTCACAAGACTAAAATTAAGGGGTCAGCTGAGCTGCATTACTTTCATCCACCAAAAAGGTAAAGGTTCCATTTCAGGCTTATGTGATTGCAGGCAGAATCCAATTTCTTGCAGTTGTAGGACAGAGGCATCCATCATACTGAGGATCAGTTAAATGTGATGAGCTGTTTTCCGTATTCTCTACTTGGCTTTGTCTTTTGACTGTTTGATACTAATGTGTCTAGGTTTGAATTTCTTTCAGTTTGTCCTATTTGAAGTTTGTTGAGCTTCTTGGATGTATAGATTCACGTTTTTTCTCAAGTTTGGGAAGTTCTTTTTTTTTTTTTTTTTTTTTTTCGGTACGCGGACCTCTCACTGTTGTGGCCTCTCCCGTTGCAGAGCGCAGGCTCAGCGGCCATGGCTCACGGGCCCAGCCGCTCTGCGGCACGTGGGATCCTCCCGGACTGGGGCACGAACCCGTGTCCCCTTCATCGGCAGGCGGACTCTCAACCACTGCGCCACCAGGGAAGCCCGTTTGGGAAGTTCTTGACCATTATTTCTCCAAAAATTGTTTCTGCCCTTTTTTTGCTCTATCCTTCTGGGATTCACATTACACATATGTTGGCATGCTTGATGATGTTCCATAGGTCTGAGATTCTGTTAACTTTTCTTCATTCTTTTTTCTTTCTGTACCTCAGACTGGATGGGTGTCTGAGGTACAGACACCCTGAGGTACAGAGGGCCACCTGCTTTCTCCTTCCCAAGAAGGGTTCCTAGGAGGCTCCCCACATCCACTCTTCTGTTGTTCATTATGTGGCCCGTGTACTCAGGAACACCAGTGGAGATCTTCCCCAGATGTTTGAGACCACTGGATGGGTGGTCTCAATTAACTAATCTTTAAGAATAAATCCAGCTCAAATCTGCTGTTGAACCCCCTAGCGAATTTTTTATTGCACTTGTATTTTTCAACTTCATAATTTCTGCTTGGTTCTTTTTTATAACTTTTGTCTCCTTTATTGATATTCTCTATTTGGTGAGACACAAGTCCCATGTATTCCTTCATCTCTTTGGACATGGTTTCCTTTATTTCTTTGACTATATTTAAAATAGATGATTTAAAAATCTTTGTCTAGTAAGTTCAATGTCTGGGCTTCCTCAGCGACAGTTTCTACTGTGTACAGGCCATACTTTTTCTTTGTGTGTATCGTGATTTTTTGTTAAAAACTGGGCATTTTATATAATATAATGTTGCAGTTCTGGAAATAAGTTCACTCCTCCCTGGGGCCTGCTGTCATTGCTATTTATCATTGTTGTTGTTGTTGTTGTTATTGTTGCTGTATTTGTTTAGTAACTTTGCTGAACTAATATTGTGAAGTCTTTATACTTTGTCACACATGGGCAATAAAATCTCTGCTTGGTTAACTTAGTGGTCTAATGACTAGGCAGAGATTTCCTTGAATGCCCGGAAACAATAAATCGCCCAGCCTTTGCCAAGAGGCTTTATGTGCCTGTTGGGGCATGCCTTCAGTGCTCAGGCTTAGTCTTTATTTCCTGCGTTTGTAAAGCCTTTTGGAAGTGAGAGCCATAGCCTTCTTAGATCTATTCTGAACGTGAGCACAGGGCATGCACACAGCTTCAATGTTAATTTGACAAAGACCGCCAGGGAAAAGTCTGCTCGCACAATGAGCTCTGGATGAAGAAATATCAATATAAAGACAGGTTCTGTGAGTGGGGCTTCCCAGAGAACTGCCAGACAGATCAAGTAATGACAGTTCTCTGAGAATGGTGCTTTTGGGAAGGTTCAAGTCTGTTCTGCCCATTCTAGTGGTTGCTAAGCTACTGGTTTTCCCCATGACTGTGAGGCTACTCTTTTTTAAGACTTCTGTCGAATTGGGGAGTGGGGTATTGGAATAGGCCAAGTTAAAATGCCTCAGGGCTTGCTTTTCTTACC
Source organism: Monodon monoceros (assembly GCF_005190385.1). Taxonomy (NCBI): domain Eukaryota; kingdom Metazoa; phylum Chordata; class Mammalia; order Artiodactyla; family Monodontidae; genus Monodon; species Monodon monoceros. Next base: position 16,171,626 of record NW_021703770.1, on the reverse strand, counting down.
AAGACTCAATCGTTTTTCTTGAATAATTGGCTCCCTAGCTTATTGCAAGTCTCTGGTTTATTTCCAGAGTTCTGAAAAAGTTGATTTTGGCAATTTTTACCTGTGTTCTCACTGCTTTTGTGGAGGAGCAAATTTTTGGATTTCCTTACTCTGGCATTCCTGCTGATGTCCTTTCCATGGTGTCCTGATGAATAAAAGATTTTAATGTTAGTTTATCCTACTTTATCAAATTTTCTCTATGATTTTTGGAAATTCCTACCATGAGCTCATGATCTGAGACATATTACAGAACCTCTTTTTCACCACACTCTTGGGTTCAAGCAAATAATAGTTGGTAAATTGACATATTAACTCATATTAGAGACTGTTGTAGCATTATTATCAAGTTGATTGATGACAGGTGGTAAATCATTGTGCCATAATTTATATACCAAATAAATCTCCTAAAAATTATATATTCTTCTCTTCTTTTCCATTTTTAAATCTTGGATTCATGGAAACAGAGTGTCCTTAAAGATTATCTAATAAATATGTTTCATTGGGCCAGGGACCCTTGGAATATCCTGCCTGGTAACACAGCCTTTTGGTCATTTGTCACATGACAATCTTTTAAAAATCGTCACTAGAGAGCATCATTTGTCAAACGTTTGGAACACTTGTTTCCTACTGTATTTATATAAATTATTAAAAAAAGAAAGGGAACAAAAAGGATGCAATTTTCTGAAGTCTTTATATGTCATGAGTATTCTGGCATTCTTGTTTCTTTGAAATATCTGTGTTTGAGCAGCCTGTCTTAGGAAAAATTGTGATTGGATATCATATCATCAATCATTATGAATATAAAATGGGTACAATAAAATTCTCCACCCCTATCTCCCCCAGTGAAGAAATGATCATGTTATGTCCACCAAGCTTGACTTGGATGGACATAACATGGATGAACCCTCTTTGTTTGCTCCTAAAACACACACACACACACACACACACACACACACACACACACACCCCACAACTGGATTCTTTTGAATCATATCTTTAAGATAAGAAATCATAACTGTAAAGGGATGAAAAAGCTCCTGTATAAAATTTTAACAGCCGTATATCCCAAACATCTGAGACCGTAGTCAAAACTTATCTGGGTTTGGAGGAAATGCCCACTATCCTGTTGGTAAAGGCATAAAACCAATTTTTGTTTTAATTTTATTTTTATTTTAAGAAAAAATAGCCTCTCAGTGGTTTGATGGGTTTTCATGAACACAAACCGGCAAGCACTTCCTGATGAGGGCCACCTGCTTTCTCCTTCCCAAGAAGGGTTCCTAGGAGGCTCCCCACATCCACTCTTCTGTTGTTCATTATGTGGCCCGTGTACTCAGGAACACCAGTGGAGATCTTCCCCAGCTGGTGCTTCCTGTTTTAATTGTCTGGGTCTTTTCCTTTACTAGCTTGGAAGAGTTTTATAAGCTTCTCCCAGGGTGGTCAAATGTAACTGTTTTTCCTAGCAAAGCATTCAGTTCCTACCGAATGAGGCCCTCCTTTACCAGTTGCTTATTGCTAACACTGGAAGAGAAAACCCTCAAATGTGCTGTATATTAATTCTTTTCTTGTCCACACTCCTTAGCTAGAATACTTTATAATTTCTGTGTCTTGCTCACTCCAGCTTCTCTCTTCTTTTTATAGGTAATTTTCCACTTTACTGACTCAAGAGTTTTACTTGATACATTACCAATAACTAATTTTTAAAATTTACACTATCGCTCAAGGCTTAATTTCAGTATGAGTCATAAAAACTCCTGTGATTTCTAAATGATAGCCAGAGCAAAGCATAATTGTTAAGATAAAGACTTGTATGTTTCCTTTTGTCCTGTGAAAACTGTATAACAAATCACGCATCTTCCTTTGCTGTAATTTTTAGGAAGTTTAGGGCTATTTTTTCTTTTCAAATACCTCATTCCAGAATTCTGGTACAATAATTATTCAGTTTATTCTTTAGCCATGATTTGTAACATTTTATGTATCACAGAAATGTTTGAGAATATAAACAAAGCTATATACTCCCAGAATCACGCACACATGAACACAGATTTTGCATTTAATTCAGGAATTTCTGACATTCTTCTGTGGAACCCTAGGTTTTATATGTTCTCTGATCTTTCTCTCTAATTATAATTTTATTTTTTGTATTGTGTAGGAAAATGCTTTAACATTCTGAATTTACAAAGGCAGTATTATAAACTTCACATTTCTTGGTGACATAGCCAGAAATTTTGAGTAAATGAGGAAGTATATTTGCTTGAAAGTAAAATAAGATCAACATTTTGAAGAATGCATTTTAAAATTAAAGCTAGATAAATTGCTATGGGCAAATGAATTGATACAACCACTTTGAAAATCAATTTGGTATTATGTTATAAAGTCAAATTTTCACACACTTTATGAGCTGGCAATCCTACCCTAGAGTACAAACCCAAGAGAAAGAAACTCCTCAGCCCCTCACACTTGCACCAAGGTATAATACAATATAATACAACACAATATACATTTATATTCATATATATATATATATATATATATCCTGGATTAGTGAATACTGAACCATTTATCCTAGGCAAAATACAGAGTTAGGTTTCTGTGGGCCTCTAATCACAACACTCATCAACTGATCAATACATACCTTGTTTCACGTGTGTGTCTGTTTAAGGACACCCAATTTAGTTTGTTGCCTTGTTGACGCTGAAATCGTGGCCAGTATCACTCTAACTCACGCCTGAATGAAGCTTATCTAACACACTGTATTTTCTCTGTAAAGCCTTCTCACACTTAGGAACATTAGACAGTATTTCAGCACTATGTTTGGGGGTCATTCTAAACAGCAAAATCACCAACAGAAAGCACAAGAATGCAAAAAAGAATAAAAAGGTGATATTAAATGGACTATGAAATGGATACTTGTTTACAGTATGAGAGCTGACCCAAGAAGGCAGAATCACCTTGTTCTACCTCATCCAGGAATGTGCACTTTGGGTGATTGCACATGCCTGTGAATGACCATGAGAGCTCAGCAAGTATTGATTTGGGCTTATAAGCAGATTTTAGGGAGTAGGTGAATTAGCAAATATAGAATTCGTGAATAATGAGTATCAATTGTGTATATATGATATATATATGCTAAAACCTAGAACATAAAGCAAGAGGTTAATAAACATAAAGACTATCTATGTTCCACCCCAGACATGCCAGAAAAAGACACTTACTCTGTGACCAATTTCCACAAGAAATCTAATCGCTGTAAGATTTTAGGTATATTAAATAGGTTTGCTGAAATATCTAGGAGGTCATAGAGATACACTGCATTTGCACCACACAGCCTTCCACCAACCCTCCTTACCTCCTCTACAACTCTCCTTATCTTCTCTACGTCTTTCTCTATTCCATCCCTCTTATTTCAGAGAAGTTAAATAAGTCCTCTTTTTTCTGGAAGCCGGGATCTTTCTGAAGCATTTGATCCTGTTCAGAGTCTCAGGATTTCTGATTACCTAGGGGGCCATACGAGCAATTTCTTTCAGTCCAAATATAGCGATCTCTTCTTGAAAGAAATCATTTCTTTTCTGCCTCATTAAATTTGTGTAATTTATTATAATACTTAAAGCTGTTTTTTTCATGACTACAACCCATTCATTCTGGGGTTCTACCACCCTACATTTCTGAGACTTGCCCATCTCATGAAGTGTACGCTGGTATCATGAGAGAGTGTATTTACAAAGAAGTCATTAGGTATTGAGCATCTGTCTACAGTGTTCAAAGCTCTGTACTAGTTGTTGATGGGGTTGTAAATATGAATATAGCACAGTCCTTGCCCATGAGCTTACCATCTACTGGGAGAGGCACACAATTAAAATGAAGCAGTTCTACTCCAAAGCACATTATGAGCAGTGTTAAGTTAGAAGTATGAGGGAGCAGGGATAGCGAACTGTTAAGTCTAGAAGGCTGCCGATCATGAAAGCCTCATTGAAGGAGTGATGTTTCAGCTGGGACTTGAAGGGAGATCCGAACTGTGCTATAAGATGGCAGCCCTTCATATCCTAACAGTGACACCTTAGCAGTGCTCTCTTAGGGTTCTTCTAAAGCAGTGCCTGAGACATAGGCTTGGTAAAACTATTTTATTTTGGGAGCGATACCAGGAAGTAGGAGTAAGGCAGTAGCGAAAGTACAACAAGAAAGGAGAAAAAGTAAAATGAGAGAGTATTATTAAGGTTGCTGCTATAGGTAACAAGGTCTTAATTTTACTCAAACTTCTGAGAAGTGTACATAATTGACCTTGAACTATCTGCTCGAAGGGTGGGAAGCTGGAGAATTTATTCACTGGTTCTTGTTCTCCACAGGTTGAGAGATGTCCCCGGGTTTTTATTTTTTAAACTCTTTTGTATTTCTGGATGCGCTTGTGGGAGTAACTACTGAGCTCTTTTTTTTTTTTTAATTTATTTTAATTTATTTTTGGCTGCTTTGGGTCTTTGTTGCTGGTCACGGGCTTTCTCTGGTTGCGGCGAGCCGGGGCTACTCTTCGTTGTGGTGCACGGGCTTCTCATTGCGGTGGCTTCTCTTGTTGCGGAGCACGGGCTCTAGGTGCGTGGGCTTCAGTAGTTGTGGCACATGGGCTCAGTAGTTGTGGCTCGTGGGCTCTAGAGCACAGGCTCAGTAGTTGTGGCGCATGGGCTTAGTTGCTCTGTGGCATGTGGGATCTTCCCAGACCAGGGCTCAAACCCATGTCCTTGCAGGCTGATTCTTAACCACTGCGCCACCAGGGAAGCCCACTACTGGGCTCTTAAGGTATCAGAGAAGGCACCTCAGCAGAAAGCAGGGGGAAGGGAGGAGGGTGCTTAAGGAACAGTGTCGTCACAAGGTGAGTATGAGCTCCCATGGAAGTGTCCACTGGAGCTGCAACTGAAACCAGTGGTGGCTGAAGGGCTATGGCATGAAGACACCAAGGGCACCTGCTAGAAGTACAAAGGATGTTCTAAGGTGTTTAGGGTTGGAAGCAAGGAGACCAGTTAGAATATGAAAGTAATAAAGGACGCACCCCTTTGTGTCTTTTCAACCTTTTCTCTCTCCCTGAAACACTTTCCCCTCATTGTTTACTTATCTCTACCTTTTTTTTCAAAACCCAAGGAATAGGCATAGCCTAGAATAGTGCCTGGCACAGAGTAGGTGTTAGTACTATTAACTGCATAAACAGCTAGCATATTTTTGTGATCTAAAATGTGCAAAGTCATTGAATTTAATGCCCATAAAACCGTTATTACATGCGGTAATAAATGAATATGCCTCCGTTTTATAGGCATATTCATGTGTTAGTTTAAGAAAGCTTACGGAATGTCAAACACTGTTCTGGGTTATAGAAGATGGTAAGGAAATCCATCCCCAGGAAGGTTAAATCTTCAGCTGAAGAGCTCACAGTAAGTGGAAAGGAAGTGAACTCAGTGATGTTTTCCTGCATCCCTTCTTGTTCTTTGATTCATAATCATTCCAGTTAATAAACTCCCAGCCATCTCATCAATCTTTACCTCCTGCACCACACTGTGAAGTTTTCATTTGTCACAGAGTTATGATACTCTACATTTTCACCTTTTATATTTATCTTTGTCTTTTCTCTTCAAATGATCCTCTTGAGATCAAGAATTATGATCTTATGATTTTCCATCACTATATTGTACACCTGTAACATATAATATTGTACAGCAACTATACTTCAATTAAAAAGTTTTGACTAAAATAATAGCTAATAGCAATGCAAAAGTATAGACTTGTGGACAAATAATCTTTTGTAACAGTTTTTTGGGGAGTGAGGTTTGACTTCAGAAATTTGGAAGTGGCTAGAGGAGACCATGTTTAGTAAAAGACATGCAACCTTGGCCATATCCAGACCCATCCTATCCACCTGTTGTCACTCCACTCAATGTAACAGTCTCCAAAATGCCTCTAGCAAATATGTCTAAACAGCACTGTCCAACTGAAATATAAAGTGGTTCTAAAAATGTAATTCACAGGGGTGATTCAATTTTTCTAGTAGCCGCAAGTAAAAACAAATGTGAAATTAATTTTAATAATATACTTTAACCCAATATATCTAAAATATTATTTCTGCTTGCAATAAATATGAAAATTATTAATGAGATATTTTACATTTTTATCACAGTCTTCAAAATCTGGTGAATACTTTATACTTTTGGTGCATTTCAATTTGGACTACACATTGTAAGAACTCAGTAGCCACATGTAGCTAGTGGCTACCATTTGGATAGATGTCATCAGTCTAGATTTCTAGACTGATTTCTACAGCTGATATTTCCTGTGTGTGTATGTGTTTGTGTTTCTGTCATACATTTTTTCAGCAGCTTCCCTATGGTCCCTCATTCTTTTTGATGTTAAACTTCCAAAATAGGAACATGGACCTTAGCCACAATATGTATGTATATTCAAATGGCATCACATATAATTTTCTGTGCAGAATGGGCTCTCAGTGAGTGTTACTTGACTGATAAGTGTCTGCATGTGCCCATACAGGAATATATGGGGTTTTCTGTATTCAAAAACATCTAAAAATAAACATCTGTCTCTTCACACAGAAAGATCTTAAGGAAATGGGCACCGTGTATGGCTTCAGGGAAATGATATTTTTATAAAAATTGTGTTTTATTCTTTAGGTAGTGATAAATGAAGACTTCTTATTTCTTTCTTAATTCATGACCTGGACAGAGCATGTGAGTGGATGTGGATTTTTCTGTCCTTTTTGCCGGAACTCTAGTTGTATACTGGGAAAGACCAGGGTCTTGGAAACAGATGGGCTAGAGATTAAATCCTGTATCTTCACTTTACTAGCTCTGTGACTTTGGGTTTTTTCTTTTTTCTCTATAAACCTCAATTTCCTCATTTGTAAAGCTGAGATATTCCTGTTGGTTTTACTCTTAAAAGCATCTTGAATCCCATTCTTTTTCTGAGACTCTAGCCCTGCCACCTTAGGTAAGCAATTGTCAACTATTTTACTAATTTTCTAAAACTATAGACCTTCCTGTATTTACTTATCCCCCACCTACAAAGTATTCCTACACAGTACAAATCTGTTTTTCGCATTGCTTCTTAATGACTTTTAGTCGAGATGGTCCACTTGTTTCTATTGAGAATGGATTTTCATTTTAGCCACCAGGAGGTGCAAGTGATCTATATATCAGTTAAACCCCACTGGCTCTTCTTCACCAACATTTTTATTTCCCCTTGATTATTATTATCGGTCTCAAGAGAAGCAATATTGTGTAACTCTAACTTTGAGTAAAATATCCTTTAAAATAATTTTTAAAACTAGCCAATTTACTTCACTGATCATAGAATACCTAGTACTTCTAACCCTTTTTCAGATGTTAGAAGAGGATTCTAGACGGATGATCAGGAGCAAAAATCAAATCATTTCACTTGTCTGTTGAAAATGCACAGTGGTCCCTCACACACTTTGGTCTCATTCTTTGCCTATTCAACTCATCAATCCCCACAACTGGACACAAGTTCTGTGTCCCTCTGAGCTCATCGCTTGTTCTTTCCCAAACAAGTTGTAATGTTGACCTATGTTTTCCATCAATTCTTCCTTGATTATGTGATTTTACTCTGATTTCTTCTGTTTTAGATGACCTATGTAACATCATTTCATGCCCATTTGCCTCATATAACCTGATTCAATCTTCCATTCATGAAACCATCACTGAATCAAATTCTGTGACTGTTACTGTACTACCAAGCTCTTGCCATCCATCTCCAAATACTCAGTTGAACTATTTTGATTCACTGATGGGGATGTTATATTGTACTATTTGTAAGTCTTTTTATGTGCTTACTGTTGTCTCCCCTAAGGAATGATAAATTCTTAAGTGGCACAAAAATTATCTCTTTTTTTTCCCCTTTTTTTTGTGATGTGAGCAATTCCTTGAAGATTGTTCTACTCATCGTAAGAACTTACTATTTTGGGAATAAATGAATGTATCATAGTTTTGAGTACCCATTATTTCAGGTGAATAAATATAGAGTCCCTTCCTTCCTTCCTTCCCTCCCTCCTTCCTTCCTTCCTTCCTTCCTTCCTTCCTTCCTTCCTTCCTTCC